>NW_026605628.1:0-102404 GCF_945859685.1 Eupeodes corollae | reverse complement strand
AGGTGATGGTTTTGGGTGTGATTTGATTTTCGTCTAGAACATCAAAAATCCTTCAGGATGCTCCAAAATGACTCATCTATATCTATAATGATAGATCTTGATTAGGAGTATCTTTTTCTAGTACATGTCAAGTATCTATTTTGAAGTCTTGATCGATTTTGGGGGTTGGGAAGGATCAGGTGATGGTTTTGGGTGTGATTTGATTTTCGTCTAGAACATCAAAAATCCTTCAGGATGCTCCAAAATGACTCATCTATATCTATAATGATAGATCTTGATTAGGAGTATCTTTTTCTAGTACATGTCAAGTATCTATTTTGAAGTCTTGATCGATTTTGGGGGTTGGGAAGGATCAGGTGATGGTTTTGGGTGTGATTTGATTTTCGTCTAGAACATCAAAAATCCTTCAGGATGCTCCAAAATGACTCATCTATATCTATAATGATAGATCTTGATTAGGAGTATCTTTTTCTAGTACATGTCAAGTATCTATTTTGAAGTCTTGATCGATTTTGGGGGTTGGGAAGGATCAGGTGATGGTTTTGGGTGTGATTTGATTTTCGTCTAGAACATCAAAAATCCTTCAGGATGCTCCAAAATGACTCATCTATATCTATAATGATAGATCTTGATTAGGAGTATCTTTTTCTAGTACATGTCAAGTATCTATTTTGAAGTCTTGATCGATTTTGGGGGTTGGGAAGGATCAGGTGATGGTTTTGGGTGTGATTTGATTTTCGTCTAGAACATCAAAAATCCTTCAGGATGCTCCAAAATGACTCATCTATATCTATAATGATAGATCTTGATTAGGAGTATCTTTTTCTAGTACATGTCAAGTATCTATTTTGAAGTCTTGATCGATTTTGGGGGTTGGGAAGGATCACGTGATGGTTTTGGGTGTGATTTGATTTTCGTCTAGAACATCAAAAATCCTTCAGGATGCTCCAAAATGACTCATCTATATCTATAATGATAGATCTTGATTAGGAGTATCTTTTTCTAGTACATGTCAAGTATCTATTTTGAAGTCTTGATCGATTTTGGGGGTTGGGAAGGATCAGGTGATGGTTTTGGGTGTGATTTGATTTTCGTCTAGAACATCAAAAATCCTTCAGGATGCTCCAAAATGACTCATCTATATCTATAATGATAGATCTTGATTAGGAGTATCTTTTTCTAGTACATGTCAAGTATCTATTTTGAAGTCTTGATCGATTTTGGGGGTTGGGAAGGATCAGGTGATGGTTTTGGGTGTGATTTGATTTTCGTCTAGAACATCAAAAATCCTTCAGGATGCTCCAAAATGACTCATCTATATCTATAATGATAGATCTTGATTAGGAGTATCTTTTTCTAGTACATGTCAAGTATCTATTTTGAAGTCTTGATCGATTTTGGGGGTTGGGAAGGATCAGGTGATGGTTTTGGGTGTGATTTGATTTTCGTCTAGAACATCAAAAATCCTTCAGGATGCTCCAAAATGACTCATCTATATCTATAATGATAGATCTTGATTAGGAGTATCTTTTTCTAGTACATGTCAAGTATCTATTTTGAAGTCTTGATCGATTTTGGGGGTTGGGAAGGATCAGGTGATGGTTTTGGGTGTGATTTGATTTTCGTCTAGAACATCAAAAATCCTTCAGGATGCTCCAAAATGACTCATCTATATCTATAATGATAGATCTTGATTAGGAGTATCTTTTTCTAGTACATGTCAAGTATCTATTTTGAAGTCTTGATCGATTTTGGGGGTTGGGAAGGATCAGGTGATGGTTTTGGGTGTGATTTGATTTTCGTCTAGAACATCAAAAATCCTTCAGGATGCTCCAAAATGACTCATCTATATCTATAATGATAGATCTTGATTAGGAGTATCTTTTTCTAGTACATGTCAAGTATCTATTTTGAAGTCTTGATCGATTTTGGGGGTTGGGAAGGATCAGGTGATGGTTTTGGGTGTGATTTGATTTTCGTCTAGAACATCAAAAATCCTTCAGGATGCTCCAAAATGACTCATCTATATCTATAATGATAGATCTTGATTAGGAGTATCTTTTTCTAGTACATGTCAAGTATCTATTTTGAAGTCTTGATCGATTTTGGGGGTTGGGAAGGATCAGGTGATGGTTTTGGGTGTGATTTGATTTTCGTCTAGAACATCAAAAATCCTTCAGGATGCTCCAAAATGACTCATCTATATCTATAATGATAGATCTTGATTAGGAGTATCTTTTTCTAGTACATGTCAAGTATCTATTTTGAAGTCTTGATCGATTTTGGGGGTTGGGAAGGATCAGGTGATGGTTTTGGGTGTGATTTGATTTTCGTCTAGAACATCAAAAATCCTTCAGGATGCTCCAAAATGACTCATCTATATCTATAATGATAGATCTTGATTAGGAGTATCTTTTTCTAGTACATGTCAAGTATCTATTTTGAAGTCTTGATCGATTTTGGGGGTTGGGAAGGATCAGGTGATGGTTTTGGGTGTGATTTGATTTTCGTCTAGAACATCAAAAATCCTTCAGGATGCTCCAAAATGACTCATCTATATCTATAATGATAGATCTTGATTAGGAGTATCTTTTTCTAGTACATGTCAAGTATCTATTTTGAAGTCTTGATCGATTTTGGGGGTTGGGAAGGATCAGGTGATGGTTTTGGGTGTGATTTGATTTTCGTCTAGAACATCAAAAATCCTTCAGGATGCTCCAAAATGACTCATCTATATCTATAATGATAGATCTTGATTAGGAGTATCTTTTTCTAGTACATGTCAAGTATCTATTTTGAAGTCTTGATCGATTTTGGGGGTTGGGAAGGATCAGGTGATGGTTTTGGGTGTGATTTGATTTTCGTCTAGAACATCAAAAATCCTTCAGGATGCTCCAAAATGACTCATCTATATCTATAATGATAGATCTTGATTAGGAGTATCTTTTTCTAGTACATGTCAAGTATCTATTTTGAAGTCTTGATCGATTTTGGGGGTTGGGAAGGATCAGGTGATGGTTTTGGGTGTGATTTGATTTTCGTCTAGAACATCAAAAATCCTTCAGGATGCTCCAAAATGACTCATCTATATCTATAATGATAGATCTTGATTAGGAGTATCTTTTTCTAGTACATGTCAAGTATCTATTTTGAAGTCTTGATCGATTTTGGGGGTTGGGAAGGATCAGGTGATGGTTTTGGGTGTGATTTGATTTTCGTCTAGAACATCAAAAATCCTTCAGGATGCTCCAAAATGACTCATCTATATCTATAATGATAGATCTTGATTAGGAGTATCTTTTTCTAGTACATGTCAAGTATCTATTTTGAAGTCTTGATCGATTTTGGGGGTTGGGAAGGATCAGGTGATGGTTTTGGGTGTGATTTGATTTTCGTCTAGAACATCAAAAATCCTTCAGGATGCTCCAAAATGACTCATCTATATCTATAATGATAGATCTTGATTAGGAGTATCTTTTTCTAGTACATGTCAAGTATCTATTTTGAAGTCTTGATCGATTTTGGGGGTTGGGAAGGATCAGGTGATGGTTTTGGGTGTGATTTGATTTTCGTCTAGAACATCAAAAATCCTTCAGGATGCTCCAAAATGACTCATCTATATCTATAATGATAGATCTTGATTAGGAGTATCTTTTTCTAGTACATGTCAAGTATCTATTTTGAAGTCTTGATCGATTTTGGGGGTTGGGAAGGATCAGGTGATGGTTTTGGGTGTGATTTGATTTTCGTCTAGAACATCAAAAATCCTTCAGGATGCTCCAAAATGACTCATCTATATCTATAATGATAGATCTTGATTAGGAGTATCTTTTTCTAGTACATGTCAAGTATCTATTTTGAAGTCTTGATCGATTTTGGGGGTTGGGAAGGATCAGGTGATGGTTTTGGGTGTGATTTGATTTTCGTCTAGAACATCAAAAATCCTTCAGGATGCTCCAAAATGACTCATCTATATCTATAATGATAGATTTTGATTAGGAGTATCTTTTTCTAGTACATGTCAAGTATCTATTTTGAAGTCTTGATCGATTTTGGGGGTTGGGAAGGATCAGGTGATGGTTTTGGGTGTGATTTGATTTTCGTCTAGAACATCAAAAATCCTTCAGGATGCTCCAAAATGACTCATCTATATCTATAATGATAGATCTTGATTAGGAGTATCTTTTTCTAGTACATGTCAAGTATCTATTTTGAAGTCTTGATCGATTTTGGGGGTTGGGAAGGATCAGGTGATGGTTTTGGGTGTGATTTGATTTTCGTCTAGAACATCAAAAATCCTTCAGGATGCTCCAAAATGACTCATCTATATCTATAATGATAGATCTTGATTAGGAGTATCTTTTTCTAGTACATGTCAAGTATCTATTTTGAAGTCTTGATCGATTTTGGGGGTTGGGAAGGATCAGGTGATGGTTTTGGGTGTGATTTGATTTTCGTCTAGAACATCAAAAATCCTTCAGGATGCTCCAAAATGACTCATCTATATCTATAATGATAGATCTTGATTAGGAGTATCTTTTTCTAGTACATGTCAAGTATCTATTTTGAAGTCTTGATCGATTTTGGGGGTTGGGAAGGATCAGGTGATGGTTTTGGGTGTGATTTGATTTTCGTCTAGAACATCAAAAATCCTTCAGGATGCTCCAAAATGACTCATCTATATCTATAATGATAGATCTTGATTAGGAGTATCTTTTTTTAGTACATGTCAAGTATCTATTTTGAAGTCTTGATCGATTTTGGGGGTTGGGAAGGATCAGGTGATGGTTTTGGGTGTGATTTGATTTTCGTCTAGAACATCAAAAATCCTTCAGGATGCTCCAAAATGACTCATCTATATCTATAATGATAGATCTTGATTAGGAGTATCTTTTTCTAGTACATGTCAAGTATCTATTTTGAAGTCTTGATCGATTTTGGGGGTTGGGAAGGATCAGGTGATGGTTTTGGGTGTGATTTGATTTTCGTCTAGAACATCAAAAATCCTTCAGGATGCTCCAAAATGACTCATCTATATCTATAATGATAGATCTTGATTAGGAGTATCTTTTTCTAGTACATGTCAAGTATCTATTTTGAAGTCTTGATCGATTTTGGGGGTTGGGAAGGATCAGGTGATGGTTTTGGGTGTGATTTGATTTTCGTCTAGAACATCAAAAATCCTTCAGGATGCTCCAAAATGACTCATCTATATCTATAATGATAGATCTTGATTAGGAGTATCTTTTTCTAGTACATGTCAAGTATCTATTTTGAAGTCTTGATCGATTTTGTGGGTTGGGAAGGATCAGGTGATGGTTTTGGGTGTGATTTGATTTTCGTCTAGAACATCAAAAATCCTTCAGGATGCTCCAAAATGACTCATCTATATCTATAATGATAGATCTTGATTAGGAGTATCTTTTTCTAGTACATGTCAAGTATCTATTTTGAAGTCTTGATCGATTTTGGGGGTTGGGAAGGATCAGGTGATGGTTTTGGGTGTGATTTGATTTTCGTCTAGAACATCAAAAATCCTTCAGGATGCTCCAAAATGACTCATCTATATCTATAATGATAGATCTTGATTAGGAGTATCTTTTTCTAGTACATGTCAAGTATCTATTTTGAAGTCTTGATCGATTTTGGGGGTTGGGAAGGATCAGGTGATGGTTTTGGGTGTGATTTGATTTTCGTCTAGAACATCAAAAATCCTTCAGGATGCTCCAAAATGACTCATCTATATCTATAATGATAGATCTTGATTAGGAGTATCTTTTTCTAGTACATGTCAAGTATCTATTTTGAAGTCTTGATCGATTTTGTGGGTTGGGAAGGATCAGGTGATGGTTTTGGGTGTGATTTGATTTTCGTCTAGAACATCAAAAATCCTTCAGGATGCTCCAAAATGACTCATCTATATCTATAATGATAGATCTTGATTAGGAGTATCTTTTTCTAGTACATGTCAAGTATCTATTTTGAAGTCTTGATCGATTTTGGGGGTTGGGAAGGATCAGGTGATGGTTTTGGGTGTGATTTGATTTTCGTCTAGAACATCAAAAATCCTTCAGGATGCTCCAAAATGACTCATCTATATCTATAATGATAGATTTTGATTAGGAGTATCTTTTTCTAGTACATGTCAAGTATCTATTTTGAAGTCTTGATCGATTTTGGGGGTTGGGAAGGATCAGGTGATGGTTTTGGGTGTGATTTGATTTTCGTCTAGAACATCAAAAATCCTTCAGGATGCTCCAAAATGACTCATCTATATCTATAATGATAGATCTTGATTAGGAGTATCTTTTTCTAGTACATGTCAAGTATCTATTTTGAAGTCTTGATCGATTTTGGGGGTTGGGAAGGATCAGGTGATGGTTTTGGGTGTGATTTGATTTTCGTCTAGAACATCAAAAATCCTTCAGGATGCTCCAAAATGACTCATCTATATCTATAATGATAGATCTTGATTAGGAGTATCTTTTTCTAGTACATGTCAAGTATCTATTTTGAAGTCTTGATCGATTTTGGGGGTTGGGAAGGATCAGGTGATGGTTTTGGGTGTGATTTGATTTTCGTCTAGAACATCAAAAATCCTTCAGGATGCTCCAAAATGACTCATCTATATCTATAATGATAGATCTTGATTAGGAGTATCTTTTTCTAGTACATGTCAAGTATCTATTTTGAAGTCTTGATCGATTTTGGGGGTTGGGAAGGATCAGGTGATGGTTTTGGGTGTGATTTGATTTTCGTCTAGAACATCAAAAATCCTTCAGGATGCTCCAAAATGACTCATCTATATCTATAATGATAGATCTTGATTAGGAGTATCTTTTTTTAGTACATGTCAAGTATCTATTTTGAAGTCTTGATCGATTTTGGGGGTTGGGAAGGATCAGGTGATGGTTTTGGGTGTGATTTGATTTTCGTCTAGAACATCAAAAATCCTTCAGGATGCTCCAAAATGACTCATCTATATCTATAATGATAGATCTTGATTAGGAGTATCTTTTTCTAGTACATGTCAAGTATCTATTTTGAAGTCTTGATCGATTTTGGGGGTTGGGAAGGATCAGGTGATGGTTTTGGGTGTGATTTGATTTTCGTCTAGAACATCAAAAATCCTTCAGGATGCTCCAAAATGACTCATCTATATCTATAATGATAGATCTTGATTAGGAGTATCTTTTTCTAGTACATGTCAAGTATCTATTTTGAAGTCTTGATCGATTTTGGGGGTTGGGAAGGATCAGGTGATGGTTTTGGGTGTGATTTGATTTTCGTCTAGAACATCAAAAATCCTTCAGGATGCTCCAAAATGACTCATCTATATCTATAATGATAGATCTTGATTAGGAGTATCTTTTTCTAGTACATGTCAAGTATCTATTTTGAAGTCTTGATCAATTTTGGGGGTTGGGAAGGATCAGGTGATGGTTTTGGGTGTGATTTGATTTTCGTCTAGAACATCAAAAATCCTTCAGGATGCTCCAAAATGACTCATCTATATCTATAATGATAGATCTTGATTAGGAGTATCTTTTTCTAGTACATGTCAAGTATCTATTTTGAAGTCTTGATCGATTTTGGGGGTTGGGAAGGATCAGGTGATGGTTTTGGGTGTGATTTGATTTTCGTCTAGAACATCAAAAATCCTTCAGGATGCTCCAAAATGACTCATCTATATCTATAATGATAGATCTTGATTAGGAGTATCTTTTTCTAGTACATGTCAAGTATCTATTTTGAAGTCTTGATCGATTTTGGGGGTTGGGAAGGATCAGGTGATGGTTTTGGGTGTGATTTGATTTTCGTCTAGAACATCAAAAATCCTTCAGGATGCTCCAAAATGACTCATCTATATCTATAATGATAGATCTTGATTAGGAGTATCTTTTTCTAGTACATGTCAAGTATCTATTTTGAAGTCTTGATCGATTTTGGGGGTTGGGAAGGATCAGGTGATGGTTTTGGGTGTGATTTGATTTTCGTCTAGAACATCAAAAATCCTTCAGGATGCTCCAAAATGACTCATCTATATCTATGATGATAGATCTTGATTAGGAGTATCTTTTTCTAGTACATGTCAAGTATCTATTTTGAAGTCTTGATCGATTTTGGGGGTTGGGAAGGATCAGGTGATGGTTTTGGGTGTGATTTGATTTTCGTCTAGAACATCAAAAATCCTTCAGGATGCTCCAAAATGACTCATCTATATCTATAATGATAGATCTTGATTAGGAGTATCTTTTTCTTGTACATGTCAAGTATCTATTTTGAAGTCTTGATCGATTTTGGGGGTTGGGAAGGATCAGGTGATGGTTTTGGGTGTGATTTGATTTTCGTCTAGAACATTAAAAATCCTTCAGGATGCTCCAAAATGACTCATCTATATCTATAATGATAGATCTTGATTAGGAGTATCTTTTTCTAGTACATGTCAAGTAAATATTTTGAAGTCTTGATCGATTTTGGGGGTTGGGAAGGATCAGGTGATGGTTTTGGGTGTGATTTGATTTTCGTCTAGAACATCAAAAATCCTTCAGGATGCTCCAAAATGACTCATCTATATCTATAATGATAGATCTTGATTAGGAGTATCGTTTTCTAGTACATGTCAAGTATCTATTTTGAAGTCTTGATCGATTTTGGGGGTTGGGAAGGATCAGGTGATGGTTTTGGGTGTGATTTGATTTTCGTCTAGAACATCAAAAATCCTTCAGGATGCTCCAAAATGACTCATCTATATCTATAATTATAGATCTTGATTAGGAGTATCTTTTTCTAGTACATGTCAAGTATCTATTTTGAAGTCTTGATCGATTTTGGGGGTTGGAAAGGATCAGGTGATGGTTTTGGGTGTGATTTGATTTTCGTCTAGAACATCAAAAATCCTTCAGGATGCTCCAAAATGACTCATCTATATCTATAATGATAGATCTTGATTAGGAGTATCTTTTTCTAGTACATGTCAAGTATCTATTTTGAAGTCTTGATCGATTTTGGGGGTTGGGAAGGATCAGGTGATGGTTTTGGGTGTGATTTGATTTTCGTCTAGAACATCAAAAATCCTTCAGGATGCTCCAAAATGACTCATCTATATCTATAATGATAGATCTTGATTAGGAGTATCTTTTTCTAGTACATGTCAAGTATCTATTTTGAAGTCTTGATCGATTTTGGGGGTTGGGAAGGATCAGGTGATGGTTTTGGGTGTGATTTGATTTTCGTCTAGAACATCAAAAATCCTTCAGGATGCTCCAAAATGACTCATCTATATCTATAATGATAGATCTTGATTAGGAGTATCTTTTTCTAGTACATGTCAAGTATCTATTTTGAAGTCTTGATCGATTTTGGGGGTTGGGAAGGATCAGGTGATGGTTTTGGGTGTGATTTGATTTTCGTCTAGAACATCAAAAATCCTTCAGGATGCTCCAAAATGACTCATCTATATCTATAATGATAGATCTTGATTAGGAGTATCTTTTTCTAGTACATGTCAAGTATCTATTTTGAAGTCTTGATCGATTTTGGGGGTTGGGAAGGATCAGGTGATGGTTTTGGGTGTGATTTGATTTTCGTCTAGAACATCAAAAATCCTTCAGGATGCTCCAAAATGACTCATCTATATCTATAATGATAGATCTTGATTAGGAGTATCTTTTTCTAGTACATGTCAAGTATCTATTTTGAAGTCTTGATCGATTTTGGGGGTTGGGAAGGATCAGGTGATGGTTTTGGGTGTGATTTGATTTTCGTCTAGAACATCAAAAATCCTTCAGGATGCTCCAAAATGACTCATCTATATCTATAATGATAGATCTTGATTAGGAGTATCTTTTTCTAGTACATGTCAAGTATCTGTTTTGAAGTCTTTATCGATTTTGGGGGTTGGGAAGGATCAGGTGATGGTTTTGGGTGTGATTTGATTTTCGTCTAGAACATCAAAAATCCTTCAGGATGCTCCAAAATGACTCATCTATATCTATAATGAAAGATCTTGATTAGGAGTATCTTTTTCTAGTACATGTCAAGTATCTATTTTGAAGTCTTGATCGATTTTGGGGGTTGGGAAGGATCAGGTGATGGTTTTGGGTGTGATTTGATTTTCGTCTAGAACATCAAAAATCCTTCAGGATGCTCCAAAATGACTCATCTATATCTATAATGATAGATCTTGATTAGGAGTATCTTTTTCTAGTACATGTCAAGTATCTATTTTGAAGTCTTGATCGATTTTGGGGGTTGGGAAGGATCAGGTGATGGTTTTGGGTGTGATTTGATTTTCGTCTAGAACATCAAAAATCCTTCAGGATGCTCCAAAATGACTCATCTATATCTATAATGATAGATCTTGATTAGGAGTATCTTTTTCTAGTACATGTCAAGTATCTATTTTGAAGTCTTGATCGATTTTGGGGGTTGGGAAGGATCAGGTGATGGTTTTGGGTGTGATTTGATTTTCGTCTAGAACATCAAAAATCCTTCAGGATGCTCCAAAATGACTCATCTATATCTATAATGATAGATCTTGATTAGGAGTATCTTTTTCTAGTACATGTCAAGTATCTATTTTGAAGTCTTGATCGATTTTGGGGGTTGGGAAGGATCAGGTGATGGTTTTGGGTGTGATTTGATTTTCGTCTAGAACATCAAAAATCCTTCAGGATGCTCCAAAATGACTCATCTATATCTATAATGATAGATCTTGATTAGGAGTATCTTTTTCTAGTACATGTCAAGTATCTATTTTGAAGTCTTGATCGATTTTGGGGGTTGGGAAGGATCAGGTGATGGTTTTGGGTGTGATTTGATTTTCGTCTAGAACATCAAAAATCCTTCAGGATGCTCCAAAATGACTCATATATATCTATAATGATAGATCTTGATTAGGAGTATCTTTTTCTAGTACATGTCAAGTATCTATTTTGAAGTCTTGATCGATTTTGGGGGTTGGGAAGGATCAGGTGATGGTTTTGGGTGTGATTTGATTTTCGTCTAGAACATCAAAAATCCTTCAGGATGCTCCAAAATGACTCATCTATATCTATAATGATAGATCTTGATTAGGAGTATCTTTTTCTAGTACATGTCAAGTATCTATTTTGAAGTCTTGATCGATTTTGGGGGTTGGGAAGGATCAGGTGATGGTTTTGGGTGTGATTTGATTTTCGTCTAGAACATCAAAAATCCTTCAGGATGCTCCAAAATGACTCATCTATATCTATAATGATAGATCTTGATTAGGAGTATCTTTTTCTAGTACATGTCAAGTATCTATTTTGAAGTCTTGATCGATTTTGGGGGTTGGGAAGGATCAGGTGATGGTTTTGGGTGTGATTTGATTTTCGTCTAGAACATCAAAAATCCTTCAGGATGCTCCAAAATGACTCATCTATATCTATAATGATAGATCTTGATTAGTAGTATCTTTTTCTAGTACATGTCAAGTATCTATTTTGAAGTCTTGATGGTGATGGTTTTGGGTGTGATTTGATTTTCGTCTAGAACATCAAAAATCCTTCAGGATGCTCCAAAATGACTCATCTATATCTATAATGATAGATCTTGATTAGGAGTATCTTTTTCTAGTACATGTCAAGTATCTATTTTGAAGTCTTGATCGATTTTGGGGGTTGGGAAGGATCAGGTGATGGTTTTGGGTGTGATTTGATTTTCGTCTAGAACATCAAAAATCCTTCAGGATGCTCCAAAATGACTCATCTATATCTATAATGATAGATCTTGATTAGGAGTATCTTTTTCTAGTAAATGTCAAGTATCTATTTTGAAGTCTTGATCGATTTTGGGGGTTGGGAAGGATCATGTGATGGTTTTGGGTGTGATTTGATTTTCGTCTAGAACATCAAAAATCCTTCAGGATGCTCCAAAATGACTCATCTATATCTGTAATTATAGATCTTGATAAGGAGTATCTTTTTCTAGTACATGTCAAGTATCTATTTGTAAGTCTTGATCGATTTTGGGGGTTGGGAAGGATCAGGTGATGGTTTTGGGTGTGATTTGATTTTCGTCTAGAACATCAAAAATCCTTCAGGATGCTCCAAAATGACTCATCTATATCTATAATGATAGATCTTGATTAGGAGTATCTTTTTCTAGTACATGTCAAGTATCTATTTTGAAGTCTTGATCGATTTTGGGGGTTGGGAAGGATCAGGTGATGGTTTTGGGTGTGATTTGATTTTCGTCTAGAACATCAAAAATCCTTCAGGATGCTCCAAAATGACTCATCTATATCTATAATGATAGATCTTGATTAGGAGTATCTTTTTCTAGTACATGTCAAGTATCTATTTTGAAGTCTTGATCGATTTTGGGGGTTGGGAAGGATCAGGTGATGGTTTTGGGTGTGATTTGATTTTCGTCTAGAACATCAAAAATCCTTCAGGATGCTCCAAAATGACTCATCTATATCTATAATGATAGATCTTGATTAGGAGTATCTTTTTCTAGTACATGTCAAGTATCTATTTTGAAGTCTTGATCGATTTTGGGGGTTGGGAAGGATCAGGTGATGGTTTTGGGTGTGATTTGATTTTCGTCTAGAACATCAAAAATCCTTCAGGATGCTCCAAAATGACTCATCTATATCTATAATGATAGATCTTGATTAGGAGTATCTTTTTCTAGTACATGTCAAGTATCTATTTTGAAGTCTTGATCGATTTTGGGGGTTGGGAAGGATCAGGTGATGGTTTTGGGTGTGATTTGATTTTCGTCTAGAACATCAAAAATCCTTCAGGCTGCTCCAAAATGACTCATCTATATCTATAATGATAGATCTTGATTAGGAGTATCTTTTTCTAGTACATGTCAAGTATCTATTTTGAAGTCTTGATCGATTTTGGGGGTTGGGAAGGATCAGGTGATGGTTTTGGGTGTGATTTGATTTTCGTCTAGAACATCAAAAATCCTTCAGGATGCTCCAAAATGACTCATCTATATCTATAATGATAGATCTTGATTAGGAGTATCTTTTTCTAGTACATGTCAAGTATCTATTTTGAAGTCTTGATCGATTTTGGGGGTTGGGAAGGATCAGGTGATGGTTTTGGGTGTGATTTGATTTTCGTCTAGAACATCAAAAATCCTTCAGGATGCTCCAAAATGACTCATCTATATCTATAATGATAGATCTTGATTAGGAGTATCTTTTTCTAGTACATGTCAAGTATCTATTTTGAAGTCTTGATCGATTTTGGGGGTTGGGAAGGATCAGGTGATGGTTTTGGGTGTGATTTGATTTTCGTCTAGAACATCAAAAATCCTTCAGGATGCTCCAAAATGACTCATCTATATCTATAATGATAGATCTTGATTAGGAGTATCTTTTTCTAGTACATGTCAAGTATCTATTTTGAAGTCTTGATCGATTTTGGGGGTTGGGAAGGATCAGGTGATGGTTTTGGGTGTGATTTGATTTTCGTCTAGAACATCAAAAATCCTTCAGGATGCTCCAAAATGACTCATCTATATCTATAATGATAGATCTTGATTAGGAGTATCTTTTTCTAGTACATGTCAAGTATCTATTTTGAAGTCTTGATCGATTTTGGGGGTTGGGAAGGATCAGGTGATGGTTTTGGGTGTGATTTGATTTTCGTCTAGAACATCAAAAATCCTTCAGGATGCTCCAAAATGACGCATCTATATCTATAATGATAGATCTTGATTAGGAGTATCTTTTTCTAGTACATGTCAAGTATCTATTTTAAAGTCTTGATCGATTTTGGGGGTTGGGAAGGATCAGGTGATGGTTTTGGGTGTGATTTGATTTTCGTCTAGAACATCAAAAATCCTTCAGGATGCTCCAAAATGACTCATCTATATCTATAATGATAGATCTTGATTAGGAGTATCTTTTTCTAGTACATGTCAAGTATCTATTTGGAAGTCTTGATCGATTTTGGGGGTTGGGAAGGATCAGGTGATGGTTTTGGGTGTGATTTGATTTTCGTCTAGAACATCAAAAATCCTTCAGGATGCTCCAAAATGACTCATCTATATCTATAATGATAGATCTTGATTAGGAGTATCTTTTTCTAGTACATGTCAAGTATCTATTTTGAAGTCTTGATCGATTTTGGGGGTTGGGAAGGATCAGGTGATGGTTTTGGGTGTGATTTGATTTTCGTCTAGAACATCAAAAATCCTTCAGGATGCTCCAAAATGACTCATCTATATCTATAATGATAGATCTTGATTAGGAGTATCTTTTTCTAGTACATGTCAAGTATCTATTTTGAAGTCTTGATCGATTTTGGGGGTTGGGAAGGATCAGGTGATGGTTTTGGGTGTGATTTGATTTTCGTCTAGAACATCAAAAATCCTTCAGGATGCTCCAAAATGACTCATCTATATCTATAATGATAGATCTTGATTAGGAGTATCTTTTTCTAGTACATGTCAAGTATCTATTTTGAAGTCTTGATAGTTTTTGGGGGGTTGGGAAGGATCAGGTGATGGTTTTGGGTGTGATTTGATTTTCGTCTAGAACATCAAAAATCCTTCAGGATGCTCCAAAATGACTCATCTATATCTATAATGATAGATCTTGATTAGGAGTATCTTTTTCTAGTACATGTCAAGTATCTATTTTGAAGTCTTGATCGATTTTGGGGGTTGGGAAGGATCAGGTGATGGTTTTGGGTGTGATTTGATTTTCGTCTAGAACATCAAAAATCCTTCAGGATGCTTCAAAATGACTCATCTATATCTATAATGATAGATCTTGATTAGGAGTATCTTTTTCTAGTACATGTCAAGTATCTATTTTGAAGTCTTGATCGATTTTGGGGGTTGGGAAGGATCAGGTGATGGTTTTGGGTGTGATTTGATTTTCGTCTAGAACATCAAAAATCCTTCAGGATGCTCCAAAATGACTCATCTATATCTATAATGATAGATCTTGATTAGGAGTATCTTTTTCTAGTACATGTCAAGTATCTATTTTGAAGTCTTGATCGATTTTGGGGGTTGGGAAGGATCAGGTGATGGTTTTGGGTGTGATTTGATTTTCGTCTAGAACATCAAAAATCCTTCAGGATGCTCCAAAATGACTCATCTATATCTATAATGATAGATCTTGATTAGGAGTATCTTTTTCTAGTACATGTCAAGTATCTATTTTGAAGTCTTGATCGATTTTGGGGGTTGGGAAGGATCAGGTGATGGTTTTGGGTGTGATTTGATTTTCGTCTAGAACATCAAAAATCCTTCAGGATGCTCCAAAATGACTCAACTATATCTATAATGATAGATCTTGATTAGGAGTATCTTTTCCTAGTACATGTCAAGTATCTATTTTGAAGTCTTGATCGATTTTGGGGGTTGGGAAGGATCAGGTGATGGTTTTGGGTGTGATTTGATTTTCGTCTAGAACATCAAAAATCCTTCAGGATGCTCCAAAATGACTCATCTATATCTATAATGATAGATCTTGATTAGGAGTATCTTTTTCTAGTACATGTCAAGTATCTATTTTGAAGTCTTGATCGATTTTGGGGGTTGGGAAGGATCAGGTGATGGTTTTGGGTGTGATTTGATTTTCGTCTAGAACATCAAAAATCCTTCAGGATGCTCCAAAATGACTCATCTATATCTATAATGATAGATCTTGATTAGGAGTATCTTTTTCTAGTACATGTCAAGTATCTATTTTGAAGTCTTGATCGATTTTGGGGGTTGGGAAGGATCAGGTGATGGTTTTGGGTGTGATTTGATTTTCGTCTAGAACATCAAAAATCCTTCCGGATGCTCCAAAATGACTCATCTATATCTATAATGATAGATCTTGATTAGGAGTATCTTTTTCTAGTACATGTCAAGTATCTATTTTGAAGTCTTGATCGATTTTGGGGGTTGGGAAGGATCAGGTGATGGTTTTGGGTGTGATTTGATTTTCGTCTAGAACATCAAAAATCCTTCAGGATGCTCCAAAATGACTCATCTATATCTATAATGATAGATCTTGATTAGGAGTATCTTTTTCTAGTACATGTCAAGTATCTATTTTGAAGTCTTGATCGATTTTGGGGGTTGGGAAGGATCAGGTGATGGTTTTGGGTGTGATTTGATTTTCGTCTAGAACATCAAAAATCCTTCAGGATGCTCCAAAATGACTCATCTATATCTATAATGATAGATCTTGATTAGGAGTATCTTTTTCTAGTACATGTCAAGTATCTATTTTGAAGTCTTGATCGATTTTGGGGGTTGGGAAGGATCAGGTGATGGTTTTGGGTGTGATTTGATTTTCGTCTAGAACATCAAAAATCCTTCAGGATGCTCCAAAATGACTCATCTATATCTATAATTATAGATCTTGATTAGGAGTATCTTTTTCTAGTACATGTCAAGTATCTATTTTGAAGTCTTGATCGATTTTGGGGGTTGGGAAGGATCAGGTGATGGTTTTGGGTGTGATTTGATTTTCGTCTAGAACATCAAAAATCCTTCAGGATGCTCCAAAATGACTCATCTATATCTATAATGATAGATCTTGATTAGGAGTATCTTTTTCTAGTACATGTCAAGTATCTATTTTGAAGTCTTGATCGATTTTGGGGGTTGGGAAGGATCAGGTGATGGTTTTGGGTGTGATTTGATTTTCGTCTAGAACATCAAAAATCCTTCAGGATGCTCCAAAATGACTCATCTATATCTATAATGATAGATCTTGATTAGGAGTATCTTTTTCTAGTACATGTCAAGTATCTATTTTGAAGTCTTGATCGATTTTGGGGGTTGGGAAGGATCAGGTGATGGTTTTGGGTGTGATTTGATTTTCGTCTAGAACATCAAAAATCCTTCAGGATGCTCCAAAATGACTCATCTATATCTATAATGATAGATCTTGATTAGGAGTATCTTTTTCTAGTACATGTCAAGTATCTATTTTGAAGTCTTGATCGATTTTGGGGGTTGGGAAGGATCAGGTGATGGTTTTGGGTGTGATTTGATTTTCGTCTAGAACATCAAAAATCCTTCAGGATGCTCCAAAATGACTCATCTATATCTATAATGATAGATCTTGATTAGGAGTATCTTTTTCTAGTGCATGTCAAGTATCTATTTTGAAGTCTTGATCGATTTTGGGGGTTGGGAATGATCAGGTGATGGTTTTGGGTGTGATTTGATTTTCGTCTAGAACATCAAAAATCCTTCAGGATGCTCCAAAATGACTCATCTATATCTATAATGATAGATCTTGATTAGGAGTATCTTTTTCTAGTACATGTCAAGTATCTATTTTGAAGTCTTGATCGATTTTGGGGGTTGGGAAGGATCAGGTGATGGTTTTGGGTGTGATTTGATTTTCGTCTAGAACATCAAAAATCCTTCAGGATGCTCCAAAATGACTCATCTATATCTATAATGATAGATCTTGATTAGGAGTATCTTTTTCTAGTACATGTCAAGTATCTATTTTGAAGTCTTGATCGATTTTGGGGGTTGGGAAGGATCAGGTGATGGTTTTGGGTGTGATTTGATTTTCGTCTAGAACATCAAAAATCCTTCAGGATGCTCCAAAATGACTCATCTATATCTATAATGATAGATCTTGATTAGGAGTATCTTTTTCTAGTACATGTCAAGTATCTATTTTGAAGTCTTGATCGATTTTGGGGTTGGGAAGGATCAGGTGATGGTTTTGGGTGTGATTTGATTTTCGTCTAGAACATCAAAAATCCTTCAGGATGCTCCAAAATGACTCATCTATATCTATAATTATAGATCTTGATTAGGAGTATCTTTTTCTAGTACATGTCAAGTATCTTTTTTGAAGTCTTGATCGATTTTGGGGGTTGGGAAGGATCAGGTGATGGTTTTGGGTGTGATTTGATTTTCGTCTAGAACATCAAAAATCCTTCAGGATGCTCCAAAATGACTCATCTATATCTATAATGATAGATCTTGATTAGGAGTATCTTTTTCTAGTACATGTCAAGTATCTATTTTGAAGTCTTGATCGATTTTGGGGGTTGGGAAGGATCAGGTGATGGTTTTGGGTGTGATTTGATTTTCGTCTAGAACATCAAAAATCCTTCAGGATGCTCCAAAATGACTCATCTATATCTATAATGATAGATCTTGATTAGGAGTATCTTTTTCTAGTACATGTCAAGTATCTATTTTGAAGTCTTGATCGATTTTGGGGGTTGGGAAGGATCAGGTGATGGTTTTGGGTGTGATTTGGATTTTCGTCTAGAACATCAAAAATCCTTCAGGATGCTCCAAAATGACTCATCTATATCTATAATGATAGATCTTGATTAGGAGTATCTTTTTCTAGTACATGTCAAGTATCTATTTTGAAGTCTTGATCGATTTTGGGGGTTGGGAAGGATCAGGTGATGGTTTTGGGTGTGATTTGATTTTCGTCTAGAACATCAAAAATCCTTCAGGATGCTCCAAAATGACTCATCTATATCTATAATGATAGATCTTGATTAGGAGTATCTTTTTCTTGTACATGTCAAGTATCTATTTGAAGTCTTGATCGATTTTGGGGGTTGGGAAGGATCAGGTGATGGTTTTGGGTGTGATTTGATTTTCGTCTAGAACATCAAAAATCCTTCAGGATGCTCCAAAATGACTCATCTATATCTATAATGATAGATCTTGATTAGGAGTATCTTTTTCTAGTACATGTCAAGTATCTATTTTGAAGTCTTGATCGATTTTGGGGGTTGGGAAGGATCAGGTGATGGTTTTGGGTGTGATTTGATTTCCGTCTAGAACATCAAAAATCCTTCAGGATGCTCCAAAATGACTCATCTATATCTATAATTATAGATCTTGATTAGGAGTATCTTTTTCTAGTACATGTCAAGTATCTATTTTGAAGTCTTGATCGATTTTGGGGGTTGGGAAGGATCAGGTGATGGTTTTGGGTGTGATTTGATTTTCGTCTAGAACATCAAAAATCCTTCAGGATGCTCCAAAATGACTCATCTATATCTATAATGATAGATCTTGATTAGGAGTATCTTTTTCTAGTACATGTCAAGTATCTATTTTGAAGTCTTGATCGATTTTGGGGGTTGGGAAGGATCAGGTGATGGTTTTGGGTGTGATTTGATTTTCGTCTAGAACATCAAAAATCCTCCAGGATGCTCCAAAATGACTCATCTATATCTATAATGATAGATCTTGATTAGGAGTATCTTTTTCTAGTACATGTCAAGTATCTATTTTGAAGTCTTGATCGATTTTGGGGGTTGGGAAGGATCAGGTGATGGTTTTGGGTGTGATTTGATTTTCGTCTAGAACATCAAAAATCCTTCAGGATGCTCCAAAATGACTCATCTATATCTATAATGATAGATCTTGATTAGGAGTATCTTTTTCTTGTACATGTCAAGTATCTATTTTGAAGTCTTGATCGATTTTGGGGGTTGGGAAGGATCAGGTGATGGTTTTGGGTGTGATTTGATTTTCGTCTAGAACATCAAAAATCCTTCAGGATGCTCCAAAATGACTCATCTATATCTATAATGATAGATCTTGATTAGGAGTATCTTTTTCTAGTACATGTCAAGTATCTATTTTGAAGTCTTGATCGATTTTGGGGGTTGGGAAGGATCAGGTGATGGTTTTGGGTGTGATTTGATTTTCGTCTAGAACATCAAAAATCCTTCACGATGCTCCAAAATGACTCATCTATATCTATAATGATAGATCTTGATTAGGAGTATCTTTTTCTAGTACATGTCAAGTATCTATTTTGAAGTCTTGATCGATTTTGGGGGTTGGGAAGGATCAGGTGATGGTTTTGGGTGTGATTTGATTTTCGTCTAGAACATCAAAAATCCTTCAGGATGCTCCAAAATGACTCATCTATATCTATAATGATAGATCTTGATTAGGAGTATCTTTTTCTAGTACATGTCAAGTATCTATTTTGAAGTCTTGATCGATTTTGGGGGTTGGGAAGGATCAGGTGATGGTTTTGGGTGTGATTTGATTTTCGTCTAGAACATCAAAAATCCTTCAGGATGCTCCAAAATGACTCATCTATATCTATAATGATAGATCTTGATTAGGAGTATCTTTTTCTTGTACATGTCAAGTATCTATTTTGAAGTCTTGATCGATTTTGGGGGTTGGGAAGGATCAGGTGATGGTTTTGGGTGTGATTTGATTTTCGTCTAGAACATCAAAAATCCTTCAGGATGCTCCAAAATGACTCATCTATATCTATAATGATAGATCTTGATTAGGAGTATCTTTTTCTAGTACATGTCAAGTATCTATTTTGAAGTCTTGATCGATTTTGGGGGTTGGGAAGGATCAGGTGATGGTTTTGGGTGTGATTTGATTTTCGTCTAGAACATCAAAAATCCTTCAGGATGCTCCAAAATGACTCATCTATATCTATAATGATAGATCTTGATTAGGAGTATCTTTTTCTAGTACATGTCAAGTATCTATTTTGAAGTCTTGATCGATTTTGGGGGTTGGGAAGGATCAGGTGATGGTTTTGGGTGTGATTTGATTTTCGTCTAGAACATCAAAAATCCTTCAGGATGCTCCAAAATGACTCATCTATATCTATAATGATAGATCTTGATTAGGAGTATCTTTTTCTAGTACATGTCAAGTATCTATTTTGAAGTCTTGATCGATTTTGGGGGTTGGGAAGGATCAGGTGATGGTTTTGGGTGTGATTTGATTTTCGTCTAGAACATCAAAAATCCTTCAGGATGCTCCAAAATGACTCATCTATATCTATAATGATAGATCTTGATTAGGAGTATCTTTTTCTAGTACATGTCAAGTATCTATTTTGAAGTCTTGATCGATTTTGGGGGTTGGGAAGGATCAGGTGATGGTTTTGGGTGTGATTTGATTTTCGTCTAGAACATCAAAAATCCTTCAGGATGCTCCAAAATGACTCATCTATATCTATAATGATAGATCTTGATTAGGAGTATCTTTTTCTAGTACATGTCAAGTATCTATTTTGAAGTCTTGATCGATTTTGGGGGTTGGGAAGGATCAGGTGATGGTTTTGGGTGTGATTTGATTTTCGTCTAGAACATCAAAAATCCTTCAGGATGCTCCAAAATGACTCATCTATATCTATAATGATAGATCTTGATTAGGAGTATCTTTTTCTAGTACATGTCAAGTATCTATTTTGAAGTCTTGATCGATTTTGGGGGTTGGGAAGGATCAGGTGATGGTTTTGGGTGTGATTTGATTTTCGTCTAGAACATCAAAAGTCCTTCAGGATGCTCCAAAATGACTCATCTATATCTATAATGATAGATCTTGATTAGGAGTATCTTTTTCTAGTACATGTCAAGTATCTATTTTGAAGTCTTGATCGATTTTGGGGGTTGGGAAGGATCAGGTGATGGTTTTGGGTGTGATTTGATTTTCGTCTAGAACATCAAAAATCCTTCAGGATGCTCCAAAATGACTCATCTATATCTATAATGATAGATCTTGATTAGGAGTATCTTTTTCTAGTACATGTCAAGTATCTATTTTGAAGTCTTGATCGATTTTGGGGGTTGGGAAGGATCAGGTGATGGTTTTGGGTGTGATTTGATTTTCGTCTAGAACATCAAAAATCCTTCAGGATGCTCCAAAATGACTCATCTATATCTATAATGATAGATCTTGATTAGGAGTATCTTTTTCTAGTACATGTCAAGTATCTATTTTGAAGTCTTGATCGATTTTGGGGGTTGGGAAGGATCAGGTGATGGTTTTGGGTGTGATTTGATTTTCGTCTAGAACATCAAAAATCCTTCAGGATGCTCCAAAATGACTCATCTATATCTATAATGATAGATCTTGATTAGGAGTATCTTTTTCTAGTACATGTCAAGTATCTATTTTGAAGTCTTGATCGATTTTGGGGGTTGGGAAGGATCAGGTGATGGTTTTGGGTGTGATTTGATTTTCGTCTAGAACATCAAAAATCCTTCAGGATGCTCCAAAATGACTCATCTATATCTATAATGATAGATCTTGATTAGGAGTATCTTTTTCTAGTACATGTCAAGTATCTATTTTGAAGTCTTGATCGATTTTGGGGGTTGGGAAGGATCAGGTGATGGTTTTGGGTGTGATTTGATTTTCGTCTAGAACATCAAAAATCCTTCAGGATGCTCCAAAATGACTCATCTATATCTATAATTATAGATCTTGATTAGGAGTATCTTTTTCTAGTACATGTCAAGTATCTATTTTGAAGTCTTGATCGATTTTGGGGGTTGGGAAGGATCAGGTGATGGTTTTGGGTGTGATTTGATTTTCGTCTAGAACATCAAAAATCCTTCAGGATGCTCCAAAATGACTCATCTATATCTATAATGATAGATCTTGATTAGGAGTATCTTTTTCTAGTACATGTCAAGTATCTATTTTGAAGTCTTGATCGATTTTGGGGGTTCTGAAGGATCAGGTGATGGTTTTGGGTGTGATTTGATTTTCGTCTAGAACATCAAAAATCCTTCAGGATGCTCCAAAATGACTCATCTATATCTATAATGATAGATCTTGATTAGGAGTATCTTTTTCTAGTACATGTCAAGTATCTATTTTGAAGTCTTGATCGATTTTGGGGGTTGGGAAGGATCAGGTGATGGTTTTGGGTGTGATTTGATTTTCGTCTAGAACATCAAAAATCCTTCAGGATGCTCCAAAATGACTCATCTATATCTATAATGATAGATCTTGATTAGGAGTATCTTTTTCTAGTACATGTCAAGTATCTATTTTGAAGTCTTGATCGATTTTGGGGGTTGGGAAGGATCAGGTGATGGTTTTGGGTGTGATTTGATTTTCGTCTAGAACATCAAAAATCCTTCAGGATGCTCCAAAATGACTCATCTATATCTATAATAATAGATCTTGATTAGGAGTATCTTTTTCTAGTACATGTCAAGTATCTATTTTGAAGTCTTGATCGATTTTGGGGGTTGGGAAGGATCAGGTGATGGTTTTGGGTGTGATTTGATTTTCGTCTAGAACATCAAAAATCCTTCAGGATGCTCCAAAATGACTCATCTATATCTATAATGATAGATCTTGATTAGGAGTATCTTTTTCTAGTACATGTCAAGTATCTATTTTGAAGTCTTGATCGATTTTGGGGGTTGGGAAGGATCAGGTGATGGTTTTGGGTGTGATTTGATTTTCGTCTAGAACATCAAAAATCCTTCAGGATGCTCCAAAATGACTCATCTATATCTATAATGATAGATCTTGATTAGGAGTATCTTTTTCTAGTACATGTCAAGTATCTATTTTGAAGTCTTGATCGATTTTGGGGGTTGGGAAGGATCAGGTGATGGTTTTGGGTGTGATTTGATTTTCGTCTAGAACATCAAAAATCCTTCAGGATGCTCCAAAATGACTCATCTATATCTATAATGATAGATCTTGATTAGGAGTATCTTTTTCTAGTACATGTCAAGTATCTATTTTGAAGTCTTGATCGATTTTGGGGGTTGGGAAGGATCAGGTGATGGTTTTGGGTGTGATTTGATTTTCGTCTAGAACATCAAAAATCCTTCAGGATGCTCCAAAATGACTCATCTATATCTATAATTATAGATCTTGATTAGGAGTATCTTTTTCTAGTACATGTCAAGTATCTATTTTGAAGTCTTGATCGATTTTGGGGGTTGGGAAGGATCAGGTGATGGTTTTGGGTGTGATTTGATTTTCGTCTAGAACATCAAAAATCCTTCAGGATGCTCCAAAATGACTCATCTATATCTATAATGATAGATCTTGATTAGGAGTATCTTTTTCTAGTACATGTCAAGTATCTATTTTGAAGTCTTGATCGATTTTGGGGGTTGGGAAGGATCAGGTGATGGTTTTGGGTGTGATTTGATTTTCGTCTAGAACATCAAAAATCCTTCAGGATGCTCCAAAATGACTCATCTATATCTATAATGATAGATCTTGATTAGGAGTATCTTTTTCTAGTACATGTCAAGTATCTATTTTGAAGTCTTGATCGATTTTGGGGGTTGGGAAGGATCAGGTGATGGTTTTGGGTGTGATTTGATTTTCGTCTAGAACATCAAAAATCCTTCAGGATGCTCCAAAATGACTCATCTATATCTATAATGATAGATCTTGATTAGGAGTATCTTTTTCTAGCACATGTCAAGTATCTATTTTGAAGTCTTGATCGATTTTGGGGGTTGGGAAGGATCAGGTGATGGTTTTGGGTGTGATTTGATTTTCGTCTAGAACATCAAAAATCCTTCAGGATGCTCCAAAATGACTCATCTTTATCTATAATGATAGATCTTGATTAGGAGTATCTTTTTCTAGTACATGTCAAGTATCTATTTTGAAGTCTTGATCGATTTTGGGGGTTGGGAAGGATCAGGTGATGGTTTTGGGTGTGATTTGATTTTCGTCTAGAACATCAAAAATCCTTCAGGATGCTCCAAAATGACTCATCTATATCTATAATGATAGATCTTGATTAGGAGTATCTTTTTCTAGTACATGTCAAGTATCTATTTTGAAGTCTTGATCGATTTTGGGGGTTGGGAAGGATCAGGTGATGGTTTTGGGTGTGATTTGATTTTCGTCTAGAACATCAAAAATCCTTCAGGATGCTCCAAAATGACTCATCTATATCTATAATGATAGATCTTGATTAGGAGTATCTTTTTCTAGTACATGTCAAGTATTTTTTTTGAAGTCTTGATCGATTTTGGGGGTTGGGAAGGATCAGGTGATGGTTTTGGGTGTGATTTGATTTTCGTCTAGAACATCAAAAATCCTTCAGGATGCTCCAAAATGACTCATCTATATCTATAATGATAGATCTTGATTAGGAGTATCTTTTTTTAGTACATGTCAAGTATCTATTTTGAAGTCTTGATCGATTTTGGGGGTTGGGAAGGATCAGGTGATGGTTTTGGGTGTGATTTGATTTTCGTCTAGAACATCAAAAATCCTTCAGGATGCTCCAAAATGACTCATCTATATCTATAATGATAGATCTTGATTAGGAGTATCTTTTTCTAGTACATGTCAAGTATCTATTTTGAAGTCTTGATCGATTTTGGGGGTTGGGAAGGATCAGGTGATGGTTTTGGGTGTGATTTGATTTTCGTCTAGAACATCAAAAATCCTTCAGGATGCTCCAAAATGACTCATCTATATCTATAATGATAGATCTTGATTAGGAGTATCTTTTTCTAGTACATGTCAAGTATCTATTTTGAAGTCTTGATCGATTTTGGGGGTTGGGAAGGATCAGGTGATGGTTTTGGGTGTGATTTGATTTTCGTCTAGAACATCAAAAATCCTTCAGGATGCTCCAAAATGACTCATCTATATCTATAATGATAGATCTTGATTAGGAGTATCTTTTTCTAGTACATGTCAAGTATCTATTTTGAAGTCATGATCAATTTTGGGGGCTGGGAAGGATCAGGTGATGGTTTTGGGTGTGATTTGATTTTCGTCTAGAACATCAAAAATCCTTCAGGATGCTCCAAAATGACTCATCTATATCTATAATGATAGATCTTGATTAGGAGTATCTTTTTCTAGTACATGTCAAGTATTTTTTTTGAAGTCTTGATCGATTTTGGGGGTTGGGAAGGATCAGGTGATGGTTTTGGGTGTGATTTGATTTTCGTCTAGAACATCAAAAATCCTTCAGGATGCTCCAAAATGACTCATCTATATCTATAATGATAGATCTTGATTAGGAGTATCTTTTTCTAGTACATGTCAAGTATCTATTTTGAAGTCTTGATCGATTTTGGGGGTTGGGAAGGATCAGGTGATGGTTTTGGGTGTGATTTGATTTTCGTCTAGAACATCAAAAATCCTTCAGGATGCTCCAAAATGACTCATCTATATCTATAATGATAGATCTTGATTAGGAGTATCTTTTTCTAGTACATGTCAAGTATCTATTTTGAAGTCTTGATCGATTTTGGGGGTTGGGAAGGATCAGGTGATGGTTTTGGGTGTGATTTGATTTTCGTCTAGAACATCAAAAATCCTTCAGGATGCTCCAAAATGACTCATCTATATCTATAATGATAGATCTTGATTAGGAGTATCTTTTTCTAGTACATGTCAAGTATCTATTTTGAAGTCTTGATCGATTTTGGGGGTTGGGAAGGATCAGGTGATGGTTTTGGGTGTGATTTGATTTTCGTCTAGAACATCAAAAATCCTTCAGGATGCCCCAAAATGACTCATCTATATCTATAATGATAGATCTTGATTAGGAGTATCTTTTTCTAGTACATGTCAAGTATCTATTTTGAAGTCTTGATCGATTTTGTGGGTTGGGAAGGATCAGGTGATGGTTTTGGGTGTGATTTGATTTTCGTCTAGAACATCAAAAATCCTTCAGGATGCTCCAAAATGACTCATCTATATCTATAATGATAGATCTTGATTAGGAGTATCTTTTTCTAGTACATGTCAAGTATTTTTTTTGAAGTCTTGATCGATTTTGGGGGTTGGGAAGGATCAGGTGATGGTTTTGGGTGTGATTTGATTTTCGTCTAGAACATCAAAAATCCTTCAGGATGCTCCAAAATGACTCATCTATATCTATAATGATAGATCTTGATTAGGAGTATCTTTTTCTAGTACATGTCAAGTATCTATTTTGAAGTCTTGATCGATTTTGGGGGTTGGGAAGGATCAGGTGATGGTTTTGGGTGTGATTTGATTTTCGTCTAGAACATCAAAAATCCTTCAGGATGCTCCAAAATGACTCATCTATATCTATAATGATAGATCTTGATTAGGAGTATCTTTTTCTAGTACATGTCAAGTATCTATTTTGAAGTCTTGATCGATTTTGGGGGTTGGGAAGGATCAGGTGATGGTTTTGGGTGTGATTTGATTTTCCTCTAGAACATCAAAAATCCTTCAGGATGCTCCAAAATGACTCATCTATATCTATAATGATAGATCTTGATTAGGAGTATCTTTTTCTAGTACATGTCAAGTATCTATTTTGAAGTCTTGATCGATTTTGGGGGTTGGGAAGGATCAGGTGATGGTTTTGGGTGTGATTTGATTTTCGTCTAGAACATCAAAAATCCTTCAGAATGCTCCAAAATGACTAATCTATATCTATAATTATAGATCTTGATTAGGAGTATCTTTTTCTAGTACATGTCAAGTATCTATTTTGAAGTCTTGATCGATTTTGGGGGTTGGGAAGGATCAGGTGATGGTTTTGGGTGTGATTTGATTTTCGTGTAGAACATCAAAAATCCTTCAGGATGCTCCAAAATGACTCATCTATATCTATAATGATAGATCTTGATTAGGAGTATCTTTTTCTAGTACATGTCAAGTATCTATTTTGAAGTCTTGATCGATTTTGGGGGTTGGGAAGGATCAGGTGATGGTTTTGGGTGTGATTTGATTTTCGTCTAGAACATCAAAAATCCTTCAGGATGCTCCAAAATGACTCATCTATATCTATACTTATAGATCTTGATTAGGAGTATCTTTTTCTAGTACATGTCAAGTATCTATTTTGAAGTCTTGATCGATTTTGGGGGTTGGGAAGGATCAGGTGATGGTTTTGGGTGTGATTTGATTTTCGTCTAGAAGATCAAAAATCCTTCAGGATGCTCCAAAATGACTCATCTATATCTATAATGATAGATCTTGATTAGGAGTATCTTTTTCTAGTACATGTCAAGTATCTATTTTGAAGTCTTGATCGATTTTGGGGGGTTGGGAAGGATCAGGTGATGGTTTTGGGTGTGATTTGATTTTCGTCTAGAACATTAAAAATCCTTCAGGATGCTCCAAAATGACTCATCTATATCTATAATGATAGATCTTGATTAGGAGTATCTTTTTCTAGTACATGTCAAGTATCTATTTTGAAGTCTTGATCGATTTTGGGGGTTGGGAAGGATCAGGTGATGGTTTTGGGTGTGATTTGATTTTCGTCTAGAACATCAAAAATCCTTCAGGATGCTCCAAAATGACTCATCTATATCTATAATGATAGATCTTGATTAGGAGTATCTTTTTCTAGTACATGTCAAGTATCTATTTTGAAGTCTTGATCGATTTTGGGGGTTGGGAAGGATCAGGTGATGGTTTTGGGTGTGATTTGATTTTCGTCTAGAACATCAAAAATCCTTCAGGATGCTCCAAAATGACTCATCTATATCTATAATGATAGATCTTGATTAGGAGTATCTTTTTCTAGTACATGTCAAGTATCTATTTTGAAGTCTTGATCGATTTTGGGGGTTGGGAAGGATCAGGTGATGGTTTTGGGTGTGATTTGATTTTCGTCTAGAACATCAAAAATCCTTCAGGATGCTCCAAAATGACTCATCTATATCTATAATGATAGATTAGATAGATAGATAGATAGATTAGGAGTATCTTTTTCTAGTACATGTCAAGTATCTATTTTGAAGTCTTGATCGATTTTGGGGGTTGGGAAGGATCAGGTGATGGTTTTGGGTGTGATTTGATTTTCGTCTAGAACATCAAAAATCCTTCAGGATGCTCCAAAATGACTCATCTATATCTATAATTATAGATCTTGATTAGGAGTATCTTTTTCTAGTACATGTCAAGTATCTATTTTGAAGTCTTGATCGATTTTGGGGGTTGGGAAGGATCAGGTGATGGTTTTGGGTGTGATTTGATTTTCGTCTAGAAGATCAAAAATCCTTCAGGATGCTCCAAAATGACTCATCTATATCTATAATGATAGATCTTGATTAGGAGTATCTTTTTCTAGTACATGTCAAGTATCTATTTTGAAGTCTTGATCGATTTTGGGGGTTGGGAAAGATCAGGTGATGGTTTTGGGTGTGATTTGATTTTCGTCTAGAACATCAAAAATCCTTCAGGATGCTCCAAAATGACTCATCTATATCTATAATGATAGATCTTGATTAGGAGTATCTTTTTCTAGTACATGTCAAGTATCTATTTTGAAGTCTTGATCGATTTTGGGGGTTGGGAAGGATCAGGTGATGGTTTTGGGTGTGATTTGATTTTCGTCTAGAACATCAAAAATCCTTCAGGATGCTCCAAAATGACTCATCTATATCTATAATGATAGATCTTGATTAGGAGTATCTTTTTTTAGTACATGTCAAGTATCTATTTTGAAGTCTTGATCGATTTTGGGGGTTGGGAAGGATCAGGTGATGGTTTTGGGTGTGATTTGATTTTCGTCTAGAACATCAAAAATCCTTCAGGATGCTCCAAAATGACTCATCTATATCTATAATGATAGATCTTGATTAGGAGTATCTTTTTCTAGTACATGTCAAGTATCTATTTTGAAGTCTTGATCGATTTTGGGGGTTGGGAAGGATCAGGTGATGGTTTTGGGTGTGATTTGATTTTCGTCTAGAACATCAAAAATCCTTCAGGATGCTCCAAAATGACTCATCTATATCTATAATTATAGATCTTGATTAGGAGTATCTTTTTCTTTTTCTTGATCGATTTTGGGGGTTGGGAAAGATCAGGTGATGGTTTTGGGTGTGATTTGATTTTCGTCTAGAACATCAAAAATCCTTCAGGATGCTCCAAAATGACTCATCTATATCTATAATGATAGATCTTGATTAGGAGTATCTTTTTCTAGTACATGTCAAGTATCTATTTTGAAGTCTTGATCGATTTTGGGGGTTGGGAAGGATCAGGTGATGGTTTTGGGTGTGATTTGATTTTCGTCTAGAACATCAAAAATCCTTCAGGATGCTCCAAAATGACTCATCTATATCTATAATGATAGATCTTGATTAGGAGTATCTTTTTCTAGTACATGTCAAGTATCTATTTTGAAGTCTTGATCGATTTTGGGGGTTGGGAAGGATCAGGTGATGGTTTTGGGTGTGATTTGATTTTCGTCTAGAACATCAAAAATCCTTCAGGATGCTCCAAAATGACTCATCTATATCTATAATTATAGATCTTGATTAGGAGTATCTTTTTCTAGTACATGTCAAGTATCTATTTTGAAGTCTTGATCGATTTTGGGGGTTGGGAAGGATCAGGTGATGGTTTTGGGTGTGATTTGATTTTCGTCTAGAACATCAAAAATCCTTCAGGATGCTCCAAAATGACTCATCTATATCTATAATGATAGATCTTGATTAGGAGTATCTTTTTCTAGTACATGTCAAGTATCTATTTTGAAGTCTTGATCGATTTTGGGGGTTGGGAAGGATCAGGTGATGGTTTTGGGTGTGATTTGATTTTCGTCTAGAACATCAAAAATCCTTCAGGATGCTCCAAAATGACTCATCTATATCTATAATGATAGATCTTGATTAGGAGTATCTTTTTCTAGTACATGTCAAGTATCTATTTTGAAGTCTTGATCGATTTTGGGGGTTGGGAAGGATCAGGTGATGGTTTTGGGTGTGATTTGATTTTCGTCTAGAACATCAAAAATCCTTCAGGATGCTCCAAAATGACTCATCTATATCTATAATGATAGATCTTGATTAGGAGTATCTTTTTCTAGTACATGTCAAGTATCTATTTTGAAGTCTTGATCGATTTTGGGGGTTGGGAAGGATCAGGTGATGGTTTTGGGTGTGATTTGATTTTCGTCTAGAACATCAAAAATCCTTCAGGATGCTCCAAAATGACTCATCTATATCTATAATGATAGATCTTGATTAGGAGTATCTTTTTCTAGTACATGTCAAGTATCTATTTTGAAGTCTTGATCGATTTTGGGGGTTGGGAAGGATCAGGTGATGGTTTTGGGTGTGATTTGATTTTCGTCTAGAACATCAAAAATCCTTCAGGATGCTCCAAAATGACTCATCTATATCTATAATGATAGATCTTGATTAGGAGTATCTTTTTCTAGTACATGTCAAGTATCTATTTTGAAGTCTTGATCGATTTTGGGGGTTGGGAAGGATCAGGTGATGGTTTTGGGTGTGATTTGATTTTCGTCTAGAACATCAAAAATCCTTCAGGATGCTCCAAAATGACTCATCTATATCTATAATGATAGATCTTGATTAGGAGTATCTTTTTCTAGTACATGTCAAGTATCTATTTTGAAGTCTTGATCGATTTTGGGGGTTGGGAAGGATCAGGTGATGGTTTTGGGTGTGATTTGATTTTCGTCTAGAACATCAAAAATCCTTCAGGATGCTCCAAAATGACTCATCTATATCTATAATGATAGATCTTGATTAGGAGTATCTTTTTCTAGTACATGTCAAGTATCTATTTTGAAGTCTTGATCGATTTTGGGGGTTGGGAAGGATCAGGTGATGGTTTTGGGTGTGATTTGATTTTCGTCTAGAACATCAAAAATCCTTCAGGATGCTCCAAAATGACTCATCTATATCTATAATGATAGATCTTGATTAGGAGTATCTTTTTCTAGTACATGTCAAGTATCTATTTTGAAGTCTTGATCGATTTTGGGGGTTGGGAAGGATCAGGTGATGGTTTTGGGTGTGATTTGATTTTCGTCTAGAACATCAAAAATCCTTCAGGATGCTCCAAAATGACTCATCTATATCTATAATGATAGATCTTGATTAGGAGTATCTTTTTCTAGTACATGTCAAGTATCTATTTTGAAGTCTTGATCGATTTTGGGGGTTGGGAAGGATCAGGTGATGGTTTTGGGTGTGATTTGATTTTCGTCTAGAACATCAAAAATCCTTCAGGATGCTCCAAAATGACTCATCTATATCTATAATGATAGATCTTGATTAGGAGTATCTTTTTCTAGTACATGTCAAGTATCTATTTTGAAGTCTTGATCGATTTTGGGGGTTGGGAAGGATCAGGTGATGGTTTTGGGTGTGATTTGATTTTCGTCTAGAACATCAAAAATCCTTCAGGATGCTCCAAAATGAATCATCTATATCTATAATGATAGATCTTGATTAGGAGTATCTTTTTCTAGTACATGTCAAGTATCTATTTTGAAGTCTTGATCGATTTTGGGGGTTGGGAAGGATCAGGTGATGGTTTTGGGTGTGATTTGACTTTCGTCTAGAACATCAAAAATCCTTCAGGATGCTCCAAAATGACTCATCTATATCTATAATGATAGATCTTGATTAGGAGTATCTTTTTCTAGTACATGTCAAGTATCTATTTTGAAGTCTTGATCGATTTTGGGGGTTGGGAAAGATCAGGTGATGGTTTTGGGTGTGATTTGATTTTCGTCTAGAACATCAAAAATCCTTCAGGATGCTCCAAAATGACTCATCTATATCTATAATGATAGATCTTGATTAGGAGTATCTTTTTCTAGTACATGTCAAGTATCTATTTTGAAGTCTTGATCGATTTTGGGGGTTGGGAAGGATCAGGTGATGGTTTTGGGTGTGATTTGATTTTCGTCTAGAACATCAAAAATCCTTCAGGATGCTCCAAAATGACTCATCTATATCTATAATGATAGATCTTGATTAGGAGTATCTTTTTCTAGTACATGTCAAGTATCTATTTTGAAGTCTTGATCGATTTTGGGGGTTGGGAAGGATCAGGTGATGGTTTTGGGTGTGATTTGATTTTCGTCTAGAACATCAAAAATCCTTCAGGATGCTCCAAAATGACTCATCTATATCTATAATGATAGATCTTGATTAGGAGTATCTTTTTCTAGTACATGTCAAGTATCTATTTTGAAGTCTTGATCGATTTTGGGGGTTGGGAAGGATCAGGTGATGGTTTTGGGTGTGATTTGATTTTCGTCTAGAACATCAAAAATCCTTCAGGATGCTCCAAAATGACTCATCTATATCTATAATGATAGATCTTGATTAGGAGTATCTTTTTCTAGTACATGTCAAGTATCTATTTTGAAGTCTTGATCGATTTTGGGGGTTGGGAAAGATCAGGTGATGGTTTTGGGTGTGATTTGATTTTCGTCTAGAACATCAAAAATCCTTCAGGATGCTCCAAAATGACTCATCTATATCTATAATGATAGATCTTGATTAGGAGTATCTTTTTCTAGTACATGTCAAGTATCTATTTTGAAGTCTTGATCGATTTTGGGGGTTGGGAAGGATCAGGTGATGGTTTTGGGTGTGATTTGATTTTCGTCTAGAACATCAAAAATCCTTCAGGATGCTCCAAAATGACTCATCTATATCTATAATGATAGATCTTGATTAGGAGTATCTTTTTCTAGTACATGTCAAGTATCTATTTTGAAGTCTTGATCGATTTTGGGGGTTGGGAAGGATCAGGTGATGGTTTTGGGTGTGATTTGATTTTCGTCTAGAACATCAAAAATCCTTCAGGATGCTCCAAAATGACTCATCTATATCTATAATTATAGATCTTGATTAGGAGTATCTTTTTCTAGTACATGTCAAGTATCTATTTTGAAGTCTTGATCGATTTTGGGGGTTGGGAAGGATCAGGTGATGGTTTTGGGTGTGATTTGATTTTCGTCTAGAACATCAAAAATCCTTCAGGATGCTCCAAAATGACTCATCTATATCTATAATGATAGATCTTGATTAGGAGTATCTTTTTCTAGTACATGTCAAGTATCTATTTTGAAGTCTTGATCGATTTTGGGGGTTGGGAAGGATCAGGTGATGGTTTTGGGTGTGATTTGATTTTCGTCTAGAACATCAAAAATCCTTCAGGATGCTCCAAAATGACTCATCTATATCTATAATGATAGATCTTGATTAGGAGTATCTTTTTCTAGTACATGTCAAGTATCTATTTTGAAGTCTTGATCGATTTTGGGGGTTGGGAAGGATCAGGTGATGGTTTTGGGTGTGATTTGATTTTCGTCTAGAACATCAAAAATCCTTCAGGATGCTCCAAAATGACTCATCTATATCTATAATGATAGATCTTGATTAGGAGTATCTTTTTCTAGTACATGTCAAGTATCTATTTTGAAGTCTTGATCGATTTTGGGGGTTGGGAAGGATCAGGTGATGGTTTTGGGTGTGATTTGATTTTCGTCTAGAACATCAAAAATCCTTCAGGATGCTCCAAAATGACTCATCTATATCTATAATGATAGATCTTGATTAGGAGTATCTTTTTCTAGTACATGTCAAGTATCTATTTTGAAGTCTTGATCGATTTTGGGGGTTGGGAAGGATCAGGTGATGGTTTTGGGTGTGATTTGATTTTCGTCTAGAACATCAAAAATCCTTCAGGATGCTCCAAAATGACTCATCTATATCTATAATGATAGATCTTGATTAGGAGTATCTTTTTCTAGTACATGTCAAGTATCTATTTTGAAGTCTTGATCGATTTTGGGGGTTGGGAAGGATCAGGTGATGGTTTTGGGTGTGATTTGATTTTCGTCTAGAACATCAAAAATCCTTCAGGATGCTCCAAAATGACTCATCTATATCTATAATTATAGATCTTGATTAGGAGTATCTTTTTCTAGTACATGTCAAGTATCTATTTTGAAGTCTTGATCGATTTTAGGGGTTGGGAAGGATCAGGTGATGGTTTTGGGTGTGATTTGATTTTCGTCTAGAACATCAAAAATCTTTCAGGATGCTCCAAAATGACTCATCTATATCTATAATGATAGATCTTGATTAGGAGTATCTTTTTCTAGTACATGTCAAGTATCTATTTTGAAGTCTTGATCGATTTTGGGGGTTGGGAAGGATCAGGTGATGGTTTTGGGTGTGATTTGATTTTCGTCTAGAACATCAAAAATCCTTCAGGATGCTCCAAAATGACTCATCTATATCTATAATGATAGATCTTGATTAGGAGTATCTTTTTCTAGTACATGTCAAGTATCTATTTTGAAGTCTTGATCGATTTTGGGGGTTGGGAAGGATCAGGTGATGGTTTTGGGTGTGATTTGATTTTCGTCTAGAACATCAAAAATCCTTCAGGATGCTCCAAAATAACTCATCTATATCTATAATGATAGATCTTGATTAGGAGTATCTTTTTCTAGTACATGTCAAGTATCTATTTTGAAGTCTTGATCGATTTTGGGGGTTGGGAAGGATCAGGTGATGGTTTTGGGTGTGATTTGATTTTCGTCTAGAACATCAAAAATCCTTCAGGATGCTCCAAAATGACTCATCTATATCTATAATGATAGATCTTGATTAGGAGTATCTTTTTCTAGTACATGTCAAGTATCTATTTTGAAGTCTTGATCGATTTTGGGGGTTGGGAAGGATCAGGTGATGGTTTTGGGTGTGATTTGATTTTCGTCTAGAACATCAAAAATCCTTCAGGATGCTCCAAAATGACTCATCTATATCTATAATGATAGATCTTGATTAGGAGTATCTTTTTCTAGTACATGTCAAGTATCTATTTTGAAGTCTTGATCGATTTTGGGGGTTGGGAAGGATCAGGTGATGGTTTTGGGTGTGATTTGATTTTCGTCTAGAACATCAAAAATCCTTCAGGATGCTCCAAAATGACTCATCTATATCTATAATGATAGATCTTGATTAGGAGTATCTTTTTCTAGTACATGTCAAGTATCTATTTTGAAGTCTTGATCGATTTTGGGGGTTGGGAAGGATCAGGTGATGGTTTTGGGTGTGATTTGATTTTCGTCTAGAACATCAAAAATCCTTCAGGATGCTCCAAAATGACTCATCTATATCTATAATTATAGATCTTGATTAGGAGTATCTTTTTCTAGTACATGTCAAGTATCTATTTTGAAGTCTTGATCGATTTTGGGGGTTGGGAAAGATCAGGTGATGGTTTTGGGTGTGATTTGATTTTCGTCTAGAACATCAAAAATCCTTCAGGATGCTCCAAAACGACTCATCTATATCTATAATGATAGATCTTGATTAGGAGTATCTTTTTCTAGTACATGTCAAGTATCTATTTTGAAGTCTTGATCGATTTTGGGGGTTGGGAAGGATCAGGTGATGGTTTTGGGTGTGATTTGATTTTCGTCTAGAACATCAAAAATCCTTCAGGATGCTCCAAAATGACTCATCTATATCTATAATGATAGATCTTGATTAGGAGTATCTTTTTCTAGTACATGTCAAGTATCTATTTTGAAGTCTTGATCGATTTTGGGGGTTGGGAAGGATCAGGTGATGGTTTTGGGTGTGATTTGATTTTCGTCTAGAACATCAAAAATCCTTCAGGATGCTCCAAAATGACTCATCTATATCTATAATTATAGATCTTGATTAGGAGTATCTTTTTCTAGTACATGTCAAGTATCTATTTTGAAGTCTTGATCGATTTTGGGGGTTGGGAAGGATCAGGTGATGGTTTTGGGTGTGATTTGATTTTCGTCTAGAACATCAAAAATCCTTCAGGATGCTCCAAAATGACTCATCTATATCTATAATTATAGATCTTGATTAGGAGTATCTTTTTCTAGTACATGTCAAGTATCTATTTTGAAGTCTTGATCGATTTTGGGGGTTGGGAAGGATCAGGTGATGGTTTTGGGTGTGATTTGATTTTCGTCTAGAACATCAAAAATCCTTCAGGATGCTCCAAAATGATTCATCTATATCTATAATGATAGATCTTGATTGGGAGTATCTTTTTCTAGTACATGTCAAGTATCTATTTTGAAGTCTTGATCGATTTTGGGGGTTGGGAAGGATCAGGTGATGGTTTTGGGTGTGATTTGATTTTCGTCTAGAACATCAAAAATCCTTCAGGATGCTCCAAAATGACTCATCTATATCTATAATGATAGATCTTGATTAGGAGTATCTTTTTCTAGTACATGTCAAGTATCTATTTTGAAGTCTTGATCGATTTTGGGGGTTGGGAAGGATCAGGTGATGGTTTTGGGTGTGATTTGATTTTCGTCTAGAACATCAAAAATCCTTCAGGATGCTCCAAAATGACTCATCTATATCTATAATGATAGATCTTGATTAGGAGTATCTTTTTCTAGTACATGTCAAGTATCTATTTTGAAGTCTTGATCGATTTTGGGGGTTGGGAAGGATCAGGTGATGGTTTTGGGTGTGATTTGATTTTCGTCTAGAACATCAAAAATCCTTCAGGATGCTCCAAAATGACTCATCTATATCTATAATGATAGATCTTGATTAGGAGTATCTTTTTCTAGTACATGTCAAGTATCTATTTTGAAGTCTTGATCGATTTTGGGGGTTGGGAAGGATCAGGTGATGGTTTTGGGTGTGATTTGATTTTCGTCTAGAACATCAAAAATCCTTCAGGATGCTCCAAAATGACTCATCTATATCTATAATGATAGATCTTGATTAGGAGTATCTTTTTCTAGTACATGTCAAGTATCTATTTTGAAGTCTTGATCGATTTTGGGGGTTGGGAAGGATCAGGTGATGGTTTTGGGTGTGATTTGATTTTCGTCTAGAACATCAAAAATCCTTCAGGATGCTCCAAAATGACTCATCTATATCTATAATTATAGATCTTGATTAGGAGTATCTTTTTCTAGTACATGTCAAGTATCTATTTTGAAGTCTTGATCGATTTTGGGGGCTGGGAAGGATCAGGTGATGGTTTTGGGTGTGATTTGATTTTCGTCTAGAACATCAAAAATCCTTCAGGATGCTCCAAAATGACTCATCTATATCTATAATGATAGATCTTGATTAGGAGTATCTTTTTCTAGTACATGTCAAGTATCTATTTTGAAGTCTTGATCGATTTTGGGGGTTGGGAAGGATCAGGTGATGGTTTTGGGTGTGATTTGATTTTCGTCTAGAACATCAAAAATCCTTCAGGATGCTCCAAAATGACTCATCTATATCTATAATGATAGATCTTGATTAGGAGTATCTTTTTCTAGTACATGTCAAGTATCTATTTTGAAGTCTTGATCGATTTTGGGGGTTGGGAAGGATCAGGTGATGGTTTTGGGTGTGATTTGATTTTCGTCTAGAACATCAAAAATCCTTCAGGATGCTCCAAAATGACTCATCTATATCTATAATGATAGATCTTGATTAGGAGTATCTTTTTCTAGTACATGTCAAGTATCTATTTTGAAGTCTTGATCAATTTTGGGGGTTGGGAAGGATCAGGTGATGGTTTTGGGTGTGATTTGATTTTCTTCTAGAACATCAAAAATCCTTCAGGATGCTCCAAAATGACTCATCTATATCTATAATGATAGATCTTGATTAGGAGTATCTTTTTCTAGTACATGTCAAGTATCTATTTTGAAGTCTTGATCGATTTTGGGGGTTGGGAAGGATCAGGTGATGGTTTTGGGTGTGATTTGATTTTCGTCTAGAACATCAAAAATCCTTCAGGATGCTCCAAAATGACTCATCTATATCTATAATGATAGATCTTGATTAGGAGTATCTTTTTCTAGTACATGTCAAGTATCTATTTTGAAGTCTTGATCGATTTTGGGGGTTGGGAAGGATCAGGTGATGGTTTTGGGTGTGATTTGATTTTCGTCTAGAACATCAAAAATCCTTCAGGATGCTCCAAAATGACTCATCTATATCTATAATTATAGATCTTGATTAGGAGTATCTTTTTCTAGTACATGTCAAGTATCTATTTTGAAGTCTTGATCGATTTTGGGGGTTGGGAAGGATCAGGTGATGGTTTTGGGTGTGATTTGATTTTCGTCTAGAACATCAAAAATCCTTCAGGATGCTCCAAAATGACTCATCTATATCTATAATTATAGATCTTGATTAGGAGTATCTTTTTCTAGTACATGTCAAGTATCTATTTTGAAGTCTTGATCGATTTTGGGGGTTGGGAAGGATCAGGTGATGGTTTTGGGTGTGATTTGATTTTCGTCTAGAACATCAAAAATCCTTCAGGATGCTCCAAAATGACTCATCTATATCTATAATGATAGATCTTGATTAGGAGTATCTTTTTCTAGTACATGTCAAGTATCTATTTTGAAGTCTTGATCGATTTTGGGGGTTGGGAAGGATCAGGTGATGGTTTTGGGTGTGATTTGATTTTCGTCTAGAACATCAAAAATCCTTCAGGATGCTCCAAAATGACTCATCTATATCTATAATGATAGATCTTGATTAGGAGTATCTTTTTCTAGTACATGTCAAGTATCTATTTTGAAGTCTTGATCGATTTTGGGGGTTGGGAAGGATCAGGTGATGGTTTTGGGTGTGATTTGATTTTCGTCTAGAACATCAAAAATCCTTCAGGATGCTCCAAAATGACTCATCTATATCTATAATGATAGATCTTGATTAGGAGTATCTTTTTCTAGTACATGTCAAGTATCTATTTTGAAGTCTTGATCGATTTTGGGGGTTGGGAAGGATCAGGTGATGGTTTTGGGTGTGATTTGATTTTCGTCTAGAACATCAAAAATCCTTCAGGATGCTCCAAAATGACTCATCTATATCTATAATGATAGATCTTGATTAGGAGTATCTTTTTCTAGTACATGTCAAGTATCTATTTTGAAGTCTTGATCGATTTTGGGGGTTGGGAAGGATCAGGTGATGGTTTTGGGTGTGATTTGATTTTCGTCTAGAACATCAAAAATCCTTCAGGATGCTCCAAAATGACTCATCTATATCTATAATGATAGATCTTGATTAGGAGTATCTTTTTCTAGTACATGTCAAGTATCTATTTTGAAGTCTTGATCGATTTTGGGGGTTGGGAAGGATCAGGTGATGGTTTTGGGTGTGATTTGATTTTCGTCTAGAACATCAAAAATCCTTCAGGATGCTCCAAAATGACTCATCTATATCTATAATGATAGATCTTGATTAGGAGTATCTTTTTCTAGTACATGTCAAGTATCTATTTTGAAGTCTTGATCGATTTTGGGGGTTGGGAAGGATCAGGTGATGGTTTTGGGTGTGATTTGATTTTCGTCTAGAACATCAAAAATCCTTCAGGATGCTCCAAAATGACTCATCTATATCTATAATGATAGATCTTGATTAGGAGTATCTTTTTCTAGTACATGTCAAGTATCTATTTTGAAGTCTTGATCGATTTTGGGGGTTGGGAAGGATCAGGTGATGGTTTTGGGTGTGATTTGATTTTCGTCTAGAACATCAAAAATCCTTCAGGATGCTCCAAAATGACTCATCTATATCTATAATGATAGATCTTGATTAGGAGTATCTTTTTCTAGTACATGTCAAGTATCTATTTTGAGTCTTGATCGATTTTGGGGGTTGGGAAGGATCAGGTGATGGTTTTGGGTGTGATTTGATTTTCGTCTAGAACATCAAAAATCCTTCAGGATGCTCCAAAATGACTCATCTGTATCTATAATAATAGATCTTGATTAGGAGTATCTTTTTCTAGTACATATCAAGTATCTATTTTGAAGTCTTGATCGATTTTGGGGGTTGAAGGATCAGGTGATGGTTTTGGGTGTGATTTGATTTTCGTCTAGAACATCAAAAATCCTTCAGGATGCTCCAAAATGACTCATCTATATCTATAATGATAGATCTTGATTAGGAGTATCTTTTTCTAGTACATGTCAAGTATCTATTTTGAAGTCTTGATCGATTTTGGGGGGTTGGGAAGGATCAGGTGATGGTTTTGGGTGTGATTTGATTTTCGTCTAGAACATCAAAAATCCTTCAGGATGCTCCAAAATGACTCATCTATATCTATAATGATAGATCTTGATTAGGAGTATCTTTTTCTAGTACATGTCAAGTATCTATTTTGAAGTCTTGATCGATTTTGGGGGGTTGGGAAGGATCAGGTGATGGTTTTGGGTGTGATTTGATTTTCGTCTAGAACATCAAAAATCCTTCAGGATGCTCCAAAATGACTCATCTATATCTATAATGATAGATCTTGATTAGGAGTATCTTTTTCTAGTACATGTCAAGTATCTATTTTGAAGTCTTGATCGATTTTGGGGGTTGGGAAGGATCAGGTGATGGTTTTGGGTGTGATTTGATTTTCGTCTAGAACATCAAAAATCCTTCAGGATGCTCCAAAATGACTCATCTATATCTATATTGATAGATCTTGATTAGGAGTATCTTTTTCTAGTACATGTCAAGTATCTATTTTGAAGTCTTGATCGATTTTGGGGGTTGGGAAGGATCAGGTGATGGTTTTGGGTGTGATTTGATTTTCGTCTAGAACATCAAAAATCCTTCAGGATGCTCCAAAATGACTCATCTATATCTATAATGATAGATCTTGATTAGGAGTATCTTTTTCTAGTACATGTCAAGTATCTATTTTGAAGTCTTGATCGATTTTGGGGGTTGGGAAGGATCAGGTGATGGTTTTGGGTGTGATTTGATTTTCGTCTAGAACATCAAAAATCCTTCAGGATGCTCCAAAATGACTCATCTATATCTATAATGATAGATCTTGATTAGGAGTATCTTTTTCTAGTACATGTCAAGTATCTATTTTGAAGTCTTGATCGATGTTGGGGGTTGGGAAGGATCAGGTGATGGTTTTGGGTGTGATTTGATTTTCGTCTAGAACATCAAAAATCCTTCAGGATGCTCCAAAATGACTCATCTATATCTATAATGATAGATCTTGATTAGGATTATCTTTTTCTAGTACATGTCAAGTATCTATTTTGAAGTCTTGATCGATTTTGGGGGTTGGGAAGGATCAGGTGATGGTTTTGGGTGTGATTTGATTTTCGTCTAGAACATCAAAAATCCTTCAGGATGCTCCAAAATGACTCATCTATATCTATAATGATAGATCTTGATTAGGAGTATCTTTTTCTAGTACATGTCAAGTATCTATTTTGAAGTCTTGATCCATTTTGGGGGTTGGGAAGGATCAGGTGATGGTTTTGGGTGTGATTTGATTTTCGTCTAGAACATCAAAAATCCTTCAGGATGCTCCAAAATGACTCATCTATATCTATAATGATAGATCTTGATTAGGAGTATCTTTTTCTAGTACATGTCAAGTATCTATTTTGAAGTCTTGATCGATTTTGGGGGTTGGGAAGGATCAGGTGATGGTTTTGGGTGTGATTTGATTTTCGTCTAGAACATCAAAAATCCTTCAGGATGCTCCAAAATGACTCATCTATATCTATAATGATAGATCTTGATTAGGAGTATCTTTTTCTAGTACATGTCAAGTATCTATTTTGAAGTCTTGATCGATTTTGGGGGTTGGGAAGGATCAGGTGATGGTTTTGGGTGTGATTTGATTTTCGTCTAGAACATCAAAAATCCTTCAGGATGCTCCAAAATGACTCATCTGTATCTATAATAATAGATCTTGATTAGGAGTATCTTTTTCTGGTACATGTCAAGTATCTATTTTGAAGTCTTGATCGATTTTGGGGGTTGGGAAGGATCAGGTGATGGTTTTGGGTGTGATTTGATTTTCGTCTAGAACATCAAAAATCCTTCAGGATGCTCCAAAATGACTCATCTATATCTATAATGATAGATCTTGATTAGGAGTATCTTTTTCTAGTACATGTCAAGTATCTATTTTGAAGTCTTGATCGATTTTGGGGGTTGGGAAGGATCAGGTGATGGTTTTGGGTGTGATTTGATTTTCGTCTAGAACATCAAAAATCCTTCAGGATGCTCCAAAATGACTCATCTATATCTATAATGATAGATCTTGATTAGGAGTATCTTTTTCTAGTACATGTCAAGTATCTATTTTGAAGTCTTGATCGATTTTGGGGGTTGGGAAGGATCAGGTGATGGTTTTGGGTGTGATTTGATTTTCGTCTAGAACATCAAAAATCCTTCAGGATGCTCCAAAATGACTCATCTATATCTATAATGATAGATCTTGATTAGGAGTATCTTTTTCTAGTACATGTCAAGTATCTATTTTGAAGTCTTGATCGATTTTGGGGTTGGGAAGGATCAGGTGATGGTTTTGGGTGTGATTTGATTTTCGTCTAGAACATCAAAAATCCTTCAGGATGCTCCAAAATGACTCATCTATATCTATAATGATAGATCTTGATTAGGAGTATCTTTTTCTAGTACATGTCAAGTATCTATTTTGAAGTCCTGATCGATTTTGGGGGTTGGGAAGGATCAGGTGATGGTTTTGGGTGTGATTTGATTTTCGTCTAGAACATCAAAAATCCTTCAGGATGCTCCAAAATGACTCATCTATATCTATAATGATAGATCTTGATTAGGAGTATCTTTTTCTAGTACATGTCAAGTATCTATTTTGAAGTCTTGATCGATTTTGGGGGTTGGGAAGGATCAGGTGATGGTTTTGGGTGTGATTTGATTTTCGTCTAGAACATCAAAAATCCTTCAGGATGCTCCAAAATGACTCATCTATATCTATAATGATAGATCTTGATTAGGAGTATCTTTTTCTAGTACATGTCAAGTATCTATTTTAAAGTCTTGATCGATTTTGGGGGTTGGGAAGGATCAGGTGATGGTTTTGGGTGTGATTTGATTTTCGTCTAGAACATCAAAAATCCTTCAGGATGCTCCAAAATGACTCATCTATATCTATAATGATAGATCTTGATTAGGAGTATCTTTTTCTAGTACATGTCAAGTATCTATTTTGAAGTCTTGATCGATTTTGGGGGTTGGGAAGGATCAGGTGATGGTTTTGGGTGTGATTTGATTTTCGTCTAGAACATCAAAAATCCTTCAGGATGCTCCAAAATGACTCATCTATATCTATAATGATAGATCTTGATTAGGAGTATCTTTTTCTAGTACATGTCAAGTATCTATTTTGAAGTCTTGATCGATTTTGGGGGTTGGGAAGGATCAGGTGATGGTTTTGGGTGTGATTTGATTTTCGTCTAGAACATCAAAAATCCTTCAGGATGCTCCAAAATGACTCATCTATATCTATAATGATAGATCTTGATTAGGAGTATCTTTTTCTAGTACATGTCAAGTATCTATTTTGAAGTCTTGATAGATTTTGGGGGTTGGGAAGGATCAGGTGATGGTTTTGGGTGTGATTTGATTTTCGTCTAGAACATCAAAAATCCTTCAGGATGCTCCAAAATGACTCATCTATATCTATAGTGATAGATCTTGATTAGGAGTATCTTTTTCTAGTACATGTCAAGTATCTTTTTTGAAGTCTTGATCGATTCTGGGGGTTGGGAAGGATCAGGTGATGGTTTTGGGTGTGATTTGATTTTCGTCTAGAACATCAAAAATCCTTCAGGATGCTCCAAAATGACTCATCTATATCTATAATGATAGATCTTGATTAGGAGTATCTTTTTCTAGTACATGTCAAGTATCTATTTTGAAGTCTTGATCGATTTTGGGGGTTGGGAAGGATCAGGTGATGGTTTTGGGTGTGATTTGATTTTCGTCTAGAACATCAAAAATCCTTCAGGATGCTCCAAAATGACTCATCTATATCTATAATGATAGATCTTGATTAGGAGTATCTTTTTCTAGTACATGTCAAGTATCTATTTTGAAGTCTTGATCGATTTTGGGGGTTGGGAAGGATCAGGTGATGGTTTTGGGTGTGATTTGATTTTCGTCTAGAACATCAAAAATCCTTCAGGATGCTCGAAAATGACTCATCTATATCTATAATGATAGATCTTGATTAGGAGTATCTTTTTCTAGTACATGTCAAGTATCTATTTTGAAGTCTTGATCGATTTTGGGGGTTGGGAAGGATCAGGTGATGGTTTTGGGTGTGATTTGATTTTCGTCTAGAACATCAAAAATCCTTCAGGATGCTCCAAAATGACTCATCTATATCTATAATGATAGATCTTGATTAGGAGTATCTTTTTCTAGTACATGTCAAGTATCTATTTTGAAGTCTTGATCGATTTTGGGGGTTGGGAAGGATCAGGTGATGGTTTTGGGTGTGATTTGATTTTCGTCTAGAACATCAAAAATCCTTCAGGATGCTCCAAAATGACTCATCTATATCTATAATGATAGATCTTGATTAGGAGTATCTTTTTCTAGTACATGTCAAGTATCTATTTTGAAGTCTTGATCGATTTTGGGGGTTGGGAAGGATCAGGTGATGGTTTTGGGTGTGATTTGATTTTCGTCTAGAACATCAAAAATCCTTCAGGATGCTCCAAAATGACTCATCTATATCTATAATGATAGATCTTGATTAGGAGTATCTTTTTCTTGTACATGTTAAGTATCTATTTTGAAGTCCTGATCGATTTTGGGGGTTGGGAAGGATCAGGTGATGGTTTTGGGTGTGATTTGATTTTCGTCTAGAACATCAAAAATCCTTCAGGATGCTCCAAAATGACTCATCTATATCTATAATGATAGATCTTGATTAGGAGTATCTTTTTCTAGTACATGTCAAGTATCTATTTTGAAGTCTTGATCGATTTTGGGGGTTGGGAAGGATCAGGTGATGGTTTTGGGTGTGATTTGATTTTCGTCTAGAACATCAAAAATCCTTCAGGATGCTCCAAAATGACTCATCTATATCTATAATGATAGATCTTGATTAGGAGTATCTTTTTCTAGTACATGTCAAGTATCTATTTTGAAGTCTTGATCGATTTTGGGGGTTGGGAAGGATCAGGTGATGGTTTTGGGTGTGATTTGATTTTCGTCTAGAACATCAAAAATCCTTCAGGATGCTCCAAAATGACTCATCTATATCTATAATGATAGATCTTGATTAGGAGTATCTTTTTCTAGTACATGTCAAGTATCTATTTTGAAGTCTTGATCGATTTTGGGGGTTGGGAAGGATCAGGTGATGGTTTTGGGTGTGATTTGATTTTCGTCTAGAACATCAAAAATCCTTCAGGATGCTCCAAAATGACTCATCTATATCTATAATGATAGATCTTGATTAGGAGTATCTTTTTCTAGTACATGTCAAGTATTTATTTTGAAGTCTTGATCGATTTTGGGGGTTGGGAAGGATCAGGTGATGGTTTTGGGTGTGATTTGATTTTCGTCTGGAACATCAAAAATCCTTCAGGATGCTCCAAAATGACTCATCTATATCTATAATGATAGATCTTGATTAGGAGTATCTTTTTCTAGTACATGTCAAGTATCTATTTTGAAGTCTTGATCGATTTTGGGGGTTGGGAAGGATCAGGTGATGGTTTTGGGTGTGATTTGATTTTCGTCTAGAACATCAAAAATCCTTCAGGATGCTCCAAAATGACTCATCTATATCTATAATGATAGATCTTGATTAGGAGTATCTTTTTCTAGTACATGTCAAGTATCTATTTTGAAGTCTTGATCGATTTTGGGGGTTGGGAAGGATCAGGTGATGGTTTTGGGTGTGATTTGATTTTCGTCTAGAACATCAAAAATCCTTCAGGATGCTCCAAAATGACTCATCTATATCTATAATGATAGATCTTGATTAGGAGTATCTTTTTCTAGTACATGTCAAGTATCTATTTTGAAGTCTTGATCGATTTTGGGGGTTGGGAAGGATCAGGTGATGGTTTTGGGTGTGATTTGATTTTCGTCTAGAACATCAAAAATCCTTCAGGATGCTCCAAAATGACTCATCTATATCTATAATGATAGATCTTGATTAGGAGTATCTTTTTCTAGTACATGTCAAGTATCTATTTTGAAGTCTTGATCGATTTTGGGGGTTGGGAAGGATCAGGTGATGGTTTTGGGTGTGATTTGATTTTCGTCTAGAACATCAAAAATCCTTCAGGATGCTCCAAAATGACTCATCTATATCCATAATGATAGATCTTGATTAGGAGTATCTTTTTCTAGTACATGTCAAGTATCTATTTTGAGGTCTTGATCGATTTTGGGGGTTGGGAAGGATCAGGTGATGGGTTTTGGGTGTGATTTGATTTTCGTCTAGAACATCAAAAATCCTTCAGGATGCTCCAAAATGACTCATCTATATCTATAATGATAGATCTTGATTAGGAGTATCTTTTTTCTAGTACATGTCAAGTATCTATTTTGAAGTCTTGATCGATTTTGGGGGTTGGGAAGGATCAGGTGATGGTTTTGGGTGTGATTTGATTTTCGTCTAGAACATCAAAAATCCTTCAGGATGCTCCAAAATGACTCATCTATATCTATAATGATAGATCTTGATTAGGAGTATCTTTTTCTAGTACATGTCAAGTATCTATTTTGAAGTCTTGATCGATTTTGGGGGTTGGGAAGGATCAGGTGATGGTTTTGGGTGTGATTTGATTTTCGTCTAGAACATCAAAAATCCTTCAGGATGCTCCAAAATGACTCATCTATATCTATAATGATAGATCTTGATTAGGAGTATCTTTTTCTAGTACATGTCAAGTATCTATTTTGAAGTCTTGATCGATTTTGGGGGTTGGGAAGGATCAGGTGATGGTTTTGGGTGTGATTTGATTTTCGTCTAGAACATCAAAAATCCTTCAGGATGCTCCAAAATGACTCATCTATATCCATAATGATAGATCTTGATTAGGAGTATCTTTTTCTAGTACATGTCAAGTATCTATTTTGAAGTCATGATCGATTTTGGGGGTTGGGAAGGATCAGGTGATGGTTTTGGGTGTGATTTGATTTTCGTCTAGAACATCAAAAATCCTTCAGGATGCTCCAAAATGACTCATCTATATCTATAATGATAGATCTTGATTAGGAGTATCTTTTTCTAGTACATGTCAAGTATCTATTTTGAAGTCTTGATCGATTTTGGGGGTTGGGAAGGATCAGGTGATGGTTTTGGGTGTGATTTGATTTTCGTCTAGAACATCAAAAATCCTTCAGGATGCTCCAAAATGACTCATCTATATCTATAATGATAGATCTTGATTAGGAGTATCTTTTTCTAGTACATGTCAAGTATCTATTTTGAAGTCTTGATCGATTTTGGGGGTTGGGAAGGATCAGGTGATGGTTTTGGGTGTGATTTGATTTTCGTCTAGAACATCAAAAATCCTTCAGGATGCTCCAAAATGACTCATCTATATCTATAATGATAGATCTTGATTAGGAGTATCTTTTTCTAGTACATGTCAAGTATATATTTTGAAGTCTTGATCGATTTTGGGGGTTGGGAAGGATCAGGTGATGGTTTTGGGTGTGATTTGATTTTCGTCTAGAACATCAAAAATCCTTCAGGATGCTCCAAAATGACTCATCTATATCTATAATGATAGATCTTGATTAGGAGTATCTTATTCTAGTACATGTCAAGTATCTATTTTGAAGTCTTGATCAATTTTGGGGGTTGGGAAGGATCAGGTGTTGGTTTTGGGTGTGATTTGATTTTCGTCTAGAACATCAAAAATCCTTCAGGATGCTCCAAAATGACTCATCTATATCTATAATGATAGATCTTGATTAGGAGTATCTTTTTCTAGTACATGTCAAGTATCTATTTTGAAGTCTTGATCGATTTTGGGGGTTGGGAAGGATCAGGTGATGGTTTTGGGTGTGATTTGATTTTCGTCTAGAACATCAAAAATCCTTCAGGATGCTCCAAAATGACTCATCTATATCTATAATGATAGATCTTGATTAGGAGTATCTTTTTCTTGTACATGTCAAGTATCTATTTTGAAGTCCTGATCGATTTTGGGGGTTGGGAAGGATCAGGTGATGGTTTTGGGTGTGATTTGATTTTCGTCTAGAACATCAAAAATCCTTCAGGATGCTCCAAAATGACTCATCTATATCTATAATGATAGATCTTGATTAGGAGTATCTTTTTCTAGTACATGTCAAGTATCTATTTTGAAGTCTTGATCGATTTTGGGGGTTGGGAAGGATCAGGTGATGGTTTTGGGTGTGATTTGATTTTTGTCTAGAACATCAAAAATCCTTCAGGATGCTCCAAAATGACTCATCTATATCTATAATGATAGATCTTGATTAGGAGTATCTTTTTCTAGTACATGTCAAGTATCTATTTTGAAGTCTTGATCGATTTTGGGGGTTGGGAAGGATCAGGTGATGGTTTTGGGTGTGATTTGATTTTCGTCTAGAACATCAAAAATCCTTCAGGATGCTCCAAAATGACTCATCTATATCTATAATGATAGATCTTGATTAGGAGTATCTTTTTCTAGTACATGTCAAGTATCTATTTTGAAGTCTTGATCGATTTTGGGGGTTGGGAAGGATCAGGTGATGGTTTTGGGTGTGATTTGATTTTCGTCTAGAACATCAAAAATCCTTCAGGATGCTCCAAAATGACTCATCTATATCTATAATGATAGATCTTGATTAGAAGTATCTTTTTCTAGTACATGTCAAGTATTTATTTTGAAGTCTTGATCGATTTTGGGGGTTGGGAAGGATCAGGTGATGGTTTTGGGTGTGATTTGATTTTCGTCTGGAACATCAAAAATCCTTCAGGATGCTCCAAAATGACTCATCTATATCTATAATGATAGATCTTGATTAGGAGTATCTTTTTCTAGTACATGTCAAGTATCTATTTTGAAGTCTTGATCGATTTTGGGGGTTGGGAAGGATCAGGTGATGGTTTTGGGTGTGATTTGATTTTCGTCTAGAACATCAAAAATCCTTCAGGATGCTCCAAAATGACTCATCTATATCTATAATGATAGATCTTGATTAGGAGTATCTTTTTCTAGTACATGTCAAGTATCTATTTTGAAGTCTTGATCGATTTTGGGGGTTGGGAAGGATCAGGTGGTGGTTTTGGGTGTGATTTGATTTTCGTCTAGAACATCAAAAATCCTTCAGGATGCTCCAAAATGACTCATCTATATCTATAATGATAGATCTTGATTAGGAGTATCTTTTTCTAGTACATGTCAAGTATCTATTTTGAAGTCTTGATCGATTTTGGGGGTTGGGAAGGATCAGGTGATGGTTTTGGGTGTGATTTGATTTTCGTCTAGAACATCAAAAATCCTTCAGGATGCTCCAAAATGACTCATCTATATCTATAATGATAGATCTTGATTAGGAGTATCTTTTTCTAGTACATGTCAAGTATCTATTTTGAAGTCTTGATCGATTTTGGGGGTTGGGAAGGAGCAGGTGATGGTTTTGGGTGTGATTTGATTTTCGTCTAGAACATCAAAAATCCTTCAGGATGCTCCAAAATGACTCATCTATATCTATAATGATAGATCTTGATTAGGAGTATCTTTTTCTAGTACATGTCAAGTATCTATTTTGAAGTCTTGATCGATTTTGGGGGTTGGGAAGGATCAGGTGATGGTTTTGGGTGTGATTTGATTTTCGTCTAGAACATCAAAAATCCTTCAGGTTGCTCCAAAATGACTCATCTATATCTATAATGATAGATCTTGATTAGGAGTATCTTTTTCTAGTACATGTCAAGTATCTATTTTGAAGTCTTGATCGATTTTGGGGGTTGGGAAGGATCAGGTGATGGTTTTGGGTGTGATTTGATTTTCGTCTAGAACATCAAAAATCCTTCAGGATGCTCCAAAATGACTCATCTATATCTATAATGATAGATCTTGATTAGGAGTATCTTTTTCTAGTACATGTCAAGTATCTATTTTGAAGTCTTGATCGATTTTGGGGGTTGGGAAGGATCAGGTGATGGTTTTGGGTGTGATTTGATTTTCGTCTAGAACATCAAAAATCCTTCAGGATGCTCCAAAATGACTCATCTATATCTATAATGATAGATCTTGATTAGGAGTATCTTTTTCTAGTACATGTCAAGTATCTATTTTGAAGTCTTGATCGATTTTGGGGGTTGGGAAGGATCAGGTGATGGTTTTGGGTGTGATTTGATTTTCGTCTAGAACATCAAAAATCCTTCAGGATGCTCCAAAATGACTCATCTATATCTATAATGATAGATCTTGATTAGGAGTATCTTTTTCTAGTACATGTCAAGTATCTATTTTGAAGTCTTGATCGATTTTGGGGGTTGGGAAGGATCAGGTGATGGTTTTGGGTGTGATTTGATTTTCGTCTAGAACATCAAAAATCCTTCAGGATGCTCCAAAATGACTCATCTATATATATAATGATAGATCTTGATTAGGAGTATCTTTTTCTAGTACATGTCAAGTATCTATTTTGAAGTCTTGATCGATTTTGGGGGTTGGGAAGGATCAGGTGATGGTTTTGGGTGTGATTTGATTTTCGTCTAGAACATCAAAAATCCTTCAGGATGCTCCAAAATGACTCATCTATATCTATAATGATAGATCTTGATTAGGAGTATCTTTTTCTAGTACATGTCAAGTATCTATTTTGAAGTCTTGATCGATTTTGGGGGTTGGGAAGGATCAGGTGATGGTTTTGGGTGTGATTTGATTTTCGTCTAGAACATCAAAAATCCTTCAGGATGCTCCAAAATGACTCATCTATATCTATAATGATAGATCTTGATTAGGAGTATCTTTTTCTAGTACATGTCAAGTATCTATTTTGAAGTCTTGATCGATTTTGGGGGTTGGGAAGGATCAGGTGATGGTTTTGGGTGTGATTTGATTTTCGTCTAGAACATCAAAAATCCTTCAGGATGCTCCAAAATGACTCATCTATATCTATAATGATAGATCTTGATTAGGAGTATCTTTTTCTAGTACATGTCAAGTATCTATTTTGAAGTCTTGATCGATTTTGGGGGTTGGGAAGGATCAGGTGATGGTTTTGGGTGTGATTTGATTTTCGTCTAGAACATCAAAAATCCTTCAGGATGCTCCAAAATGACTCATCTATATCTATAATGATAGATCTTGATTAGGAGTATCTTTTTCTAGTACATGTCAAGTATCTATTTTGAAGTCTTGATCGATTTTGGGGGTTGGGAAGGATCAGGTGATGGTTTTGGGTGTGATTTGATTTTCGTCTAGAACATCAAAAATCCTTCAGGATGCTCCAAAATGACTCATCTATATCTATAATGATAGATCTTGATTAGGAGTATCTTTTTCTAGTACATGTCAAGTATCTATTTTGAAGTCTTTATCGATTTTGGGGGTTGGGAAGGATCAGGTGATGGTTTTGGGTGTGATTTGATTTTCGTCTAGAACATCAAAAATCCTTCAGGATGCTCCAAAATGACTCATCTATATCTATAATGATAGATCTTGATTAGGAGTATCTTTTTCTAGTACATGTCAAGTATCTATTTTGAAGTCTTGATCGATTTTGGGGGTTGGGAAGGATCAGGTGATGGTTTTGGGTGTGATTTGATTTTCGTATAGAACATCAAAAATCCTTCAAGATGCTCCAAAATGACTCATCTATATCTATAATGATAGATCTTGATTAGGAGTATCTTTTTCTAGTACATGTCAAGTATCTATTTTGAAGTCTTGATCGATTTTGGGGGTTGGGAAGGATCAGGTTATGGTTTTGGGTGTGATTTGATTTTCGTCTAGAACATCAAAAATCCTTCAGGATGCTCCAAAATGACTCATCTATATCTATAATGATAGATCTTGATTAGGAGTATCTTTTTCTAGTTCATGTCAAGCATCTATTTTGAAGTCTTGATCGATTTTGGGGGTTGGGAAGGATCAGGTGATGGTTATGGGTGTGATTTGATTTTCGTCTAGAACATCAAAAATCCTTCAGGATGCTCCAAAATGACTCATCTATATCTATAATGATAGATCTTGATTAGGAGTATCTTTTTCTAGTACATGTCAAGTATCTATTTTGAAGTCTTGATCGATTTTGGGGGTTGGGAAGGATCAGGTGATGGTTTTGGGTGTGATTTGATTTTCGTCTAGAACATCAAAAATCCTTCAGGATGCTCCAAAATGACTCATCTATTTCCATAATGATAGATCTTGATTAGGAGTATCTTTTTCTAGTACATGTCAAGTATCTATTTTGAAGTCTTGATCGATTTTAGGGGTTGGGAAGGATCAGGTGATGGTTTTGGGTGTGATTTGATTTTCGTCTAGAACATCAAAAATCCTTCAGGATGCTCCAAAATGACTCATCTATATCTATAATGATAGATCTTGATTAGGAGTATCTTTTTCTAGTACATGTCAAGTATCTATTTTGAAGTCTTGATCGATTTTGGGGGTTGGGAAGGATCAGGTGATGGTTTTGGGTGTGATTTGATTTTCGTCTAGAACATCAAAAATCCTTCAGAATGCTCCAAAATGACTCATCTATATCTATAATGATAGATCTTGATTAGGAGTATCTTTTTCTAGTACATGTCAAGTATCTATTTTGAAGTCTTGATCGATTTTGGGGGTTGGGAAGGATCAGGTTATGGTTTTGGGTGTGATTTGATTTTCGTCTAGAACATCAAAAATCCTTCAGGATGCTCCAAAATGACTCATCTATATCTATAATGATAGATCTTGATTAGGAGTATCTTTTTCTAGTACATGTCAAGTATCTATTTTGAAGTCTTGATCGATTTTGGGGGTTGGGAAGGATCAGGTGATGGTTTTGGGTGTGATTTGATTTTCGTCTAGAACATCAAAAATCCTTCAGGATGCTCCAAAATGACTCATCTATATCTATAATGATAGATCTTGATTAGGAGTATCTTTTTCTAGTACATATCAAGTATTTTTTTTTAAGTCTTGATCGATTTTGGGGGTTGGGAAGGATCAGGTGATGGTTTTGGGTGTGATTTGATTTTCGTCTAGAACATCAAAAATCCTTCAGGATGCTGCAAAATGACTCATCTATATCTATAATGATAGATCTTGATTAGGAGTATCTTTTTCTAGTACATGTCAAGTATCTATTTTTAAGTCTTGATCGATTTTGGGGGTTGGGAAGGATCAGGTGATGGTTTTGGGTGTGATTTGATTTTCGTCTAGAACATCAAAAATCCTTCAGGATGCTCCAAAATGACTCATCTATATCTATAATGATAGATCTTGATTAGGAGTATCTTTTTCTAGTACATGTCAAGTATCTATTTTGAAGTCTTGATCGATTTTTGGCGTTGGGAAGGATCAGGTGATGGTTTTGGGTGTGATTTGATTTTCGTCTAGAACATCAAAAATCCTTCAGGATGCTCCAAAATGACTCATCTATATCTATAATGATAGATCTTGATTAGGAGTATCTTTTTCTAGTAGATGTCAAGTATCTATTTTGAAGTCTTGATCGATTTTGGGGGTTGGGAAGGATCAGTTGATGGTTTTGGGTGTGATTTGATTTTCGTCTAGAACATCAAAAATCCTTCAGGATGCTCCAAAATGACTCATCTATATCTATAATGATAGATCTTGATTAGGAGTATCTTTTTCTAGTACATGTCAAGTATCTATTTTGAAGTCTTGATCGATTTTGGGGGTTGGGAAGGATCAGGTGATGGTTTTGGGTGTGATTTGATTTTCGTCTAGAACATCAAAAATCCTTCAGGATGCTCCAAAATGACTCATCTATATCTATAATGATAGATCTTGATTAGGAGTATCTTTTTCTAGTACATGTCAAGTATCTATTTTGAAGTCTTGATCGATTTTGGGGGTTGGGAAGGATCAGGTGATGGTTTTGGGTGTTATTTGATTTTCGTCTAGAACATCAAAAATCCTTCAGGATGCTCCAAAATGATTCATCTATATCTATAATGATAGATCTTGATTAGGAGTATCTTTTTTTAGTACATGTCAAGTATCTATTTTTAAGTCTTGATCGATTTTGGGGGTTGGGAAGGATCAGGTGATGGTTTTGGGTGTGATTTGATTTTCGTCTAGAACATCAAAAATCCTTCAGGATGCTGCAAAATGACTCATCTATATCTATAATGATAGATCTTGATTAGGAGTATCTTTTTCTAGTACATGTCAAGTATCTATTTTTAAGTCTTGATCGATTTTGGGGGTTGGGAAGGATCAGGTGATGGTTTTGGGTGTGATTTGATTTTCGTCTAGAACATCAAAAATCCTTCAGGATGCTCCAAAATGACTCATCTATATCTATAATGATAGATCTTGATTAGGAGTATCTTTTTCTAGTACATGTCAAGTATCTATTTTGAAGTCTTGATCGATTTTGGGCGTTGGGAAGGATCAGGTGATGGTTTTGGGTGTGATTTGATTTTCGTCTAGAACATCAAAAATCCTTCAGGATGCTCCAAAATGACTCATCTATATCTATAATGATAGATCTTGATTAGGAGTATCTTTTTCTAGTACATGTCAAGTATCTATTTTGAAGTCTTGATCGATTTTGGGGGTTGGGAAGGATCAGGTGATGGTTTTGGGTGTGATTTGATTTTCGTCTAGAACATCAAAAATCCTTCAGGATGCTCCAAAATGACTCATCTATATCTATAATGATAGATCTTGATTAGGAGTATCTTTTTCTAGTACATGTCAAGTATCTATTTTGAAGTCTTGATCGATTTTGGGGGTTGGGAAGGATCAGGTGATGGTTTTGGGTGTGATTTGATTTTCGTCTAGAACATCAAAAATCCTTCAGGATGCTCCAAAATGACTCATCTTTATCTATAATGATAGATCTTGATTAGGAGTATCTTTTTCTAGTACATGTCAAGTATCTATTTTGAAGTCTTGATCGATTTTGGGGGTTGGGAAGGATCAGGTGATGGTTTTGGGTGTGATTTGATTTTCGTCTAGAACATCAAAAATCCTTCAGGATGCTCCAAAATGACTCATCTATATCTATAATGATAGATCTTGATTAGGAGTATCTTTTTCTAGTACATGTCAAGTATCTATTTTGAAGTCTTGATCGATTTTGGGGGTTGGGAAGGATCAGGTGATGGTTTTGGGTGTGATTTGATTTTCGTCTAGAACATCAAAAATCCTTCAGGATGCTCCAAAATGACTCATCTATATCTATAATGATAGATCTTGATTAGGAGTATCTTTTTCTAGTACATGTCAAGTATCTATTTTGAAGTCTTGATCGATTTTGGGGGTTGGGAAGGATCAGGTGATGGTTTTGGGTGTGATTTGATTTTCGTCTAGAACATCAAAAATCCTTCAGGATGCTGCAAAATGACTCATCTATATCTATAATGATAGATCTTGATTAGGAGTATCTTTTTCTAGTACACGTCAAGTATCTATTTTGAAGTCTTGATCGATTTTGGGGGTTGGGAAGGATCAGGTGATGGTTTTGGGTGTGATTTGATTTTCGTCTAGAACATCAAAAATCCTTCAGGATGCTCCAAAATGACTCATCTATATCTATAATGATAGATCTTGATTAGGAGTATCTTTTTCTAGTACATGTCAAGTATCTATTTTGAAGTCTTGATCGATTTTGGGGGTTGGGAAGGATCAGGTGATGGTTTTGGGTGTGATTTGATTTTCGTCTAGAACATCAAAAATCCTTCAGGATGCTCCAAAATGACTCATCTATATCTATAATGATAGATCTTGATTAGGAGTATCTTTTTCTAGTACATGTCAAGTATCTATTTTGAAGTCTTGATCGATTTTGGGGGTTGGGAAGGATCAGGTGATGGTTTTGGGTGTGATTTGATTTTCGTCTAGAACATCAAAAATCCTTCAGGATGCTCCAAAATGACTCATCTATATCTATAATGATAGATCTTGATTAGGAGTATCTTTTTCTAGTACATGTCAAGTATCTATTTTGAAGTCGTGATCGATTTTGGGGGTTGGGAAGGATCAGGTGATGGTTTTGGGTGTGATTTGATTTTCGTCTAGAACATCAAAAATCCTTCAGGATGCTCCAAAATGACTCATCTATATCTATAATGATAGATCTTGATTAGGAGTATCTTTTTCTAGTACATGTCAAGTATCTATTTTGAAGTCTTGATCGATTTTGGGGGTTGGGAAGGATCAGGTGATGGTTTTGGGTGTGATTTGATTTTCGTCTAGAACATCAAAAATCCTTCAGGATGCTCCAAAATGACTCATCTATATTTATAATGATAGATCTTGATTAGGAGTATCTTTTTCTAGTACATGTCAAGTATCTATTTTGAAGTCTTGATCGATTTTGGGGGTTGGGAAGGATCAGGTGATGGTTTTGGATGTGATTTGATTTTCGTCTAGAACATCAAAAATCCTTCAGGATGCTCCAAAATTACTCATCTATATCTATAATGATAGATCTTGATTAGGAGTATCTTTTTCTAGTACATGTCAAGTATCTATTTTGAAGTCTTGATCGATTTTGGGGGTTGGGAAGGATCAGGTGATGGTTTTGGGTGTGATTTGATTTTCGTCTAGAACATCAAAAATCCTTCAGGATGCTCCAAAATGACTCATCTATATCTATAATGATAGATCTTGATTAGGAGTATCTTTTTCTAGTACATGTCAAGTATCTATTTTGAAGTCTTGATCGATTTTGGGGGTTGGGAAGGATCAGGTGATGGTTTTGGCTGTGATTTGATTTTCGTCTAGAACATCAAAAATCCTTCAGGATGCTCCAAAATGACTCATCTATATCTATAATGATAGATCTTGATTAGGAGTATCTTCTTCTAGTACATGTCAAGTATCTATTTTGAAGTCTTGATCGATTTTGGGGGTTGGGAAGGATCAGGTGATGGTTTTGGGTGTGATTTGATTTTCGTCTAGAACATCAAAAATCCTTCAGGATGCTCCAAAATGACTCATCTATATCTATAAAGATAGATCTTGATTAGGAGTATCTTTTTCTAGTACATGTCAAGTATCTATTTTGAAGTCTTGATCGATTTTGGGGGTTGGGAAGGATCAGGTGATGGTTTTGGGTGTGATTTGATTTTCGTCTAGAACATCAAAAATCCTTCAGGATGCTCCAAAATGACTCATCTATATCTATAATGATAGATCTTGATTAGGAGTATCTTTTTCTAGTACATGTCAAGTATCTATTTTGAAGTCTTGATCGATTTTGGGGGTTGGGAAGGATCAGGTGATGGTTTTGGGTGTGATTTGATTTTCGTCTAGAACATCAAAAATCCTTCAGGATGCTCCAAAATGACTCATCTATATCTATAATGATAGATCTTGATTAGGAGTATCTTTTTCTAGTACATGTCAAGTATCTATTTTGAAGTCTTGATCGATTTTGGGGGTTGGGAAGGATCAGGTGATGGTTTTGGGTGTGATTTGATTTTCGTCTAGAACATCAAAAATCCTTCAGGATGCTCCAAAATGACTCATCTATATCTATAATGATAGATCTTGATTAGGAGTATCTTTTTCTAGTACATGTCAAGTATCTATTTTGAAGTCTTGATCGATTTTGGGGGTTGGGAAGGATCAGGTGATGGTTTTGGGTGTGATTTGATTTTCGTCTAGAACATCAAAAATCCTTCAGGATGCTGCAAAATGACTCATCTATATCTATAATGATAGATCTTGATTAGGAGTATCTTTTTCTAGTACACGTCAAGTATCTATTTTGAAGTCTTGATCGATTTTGGGGGTTGGGAAGGATCAGGTGATGGTTTTGGGTGTGATTTGATTTTCGTCTAGAACATCAAAAATCCTTCAGGATGCTCCAAAATGACTCATCTATATCTATAATGATAGATCTTGATTAGGAGTATCTTTTTCTAGTACATGTCAAGTATCTATTTTGAAGTCTTGATCGATTTTGGGGGTTGGGAAGGATCAGGTGATGGTTTTGGGTGTGATTTGATTTTCGTCTAGAACATCAAAAATCCTTCAGGATGCTCCAAAATGACTCATCTATATCTATAATGATAGATCTTGATTAGGAGTATCTTTTTCTAGTACATGTCAAGTATCTATTTTGAAGTCTTGATCGATTTTGGGGGTTGGGAAGGATCAGGTGATGGTTTTGGGTGTGATTTGATTTTCGTCTAGAACATCAAAAATCCTTCAGGATGCTCCAAAATGACTCATCTATATCTATAATGATAGATCTTGATTAGGAGTATCTTTTTCTAGTACATGTCAAGTATCTATTTTGAAGTCGTGATCGATTTTGGGGGTTGGGAAGGATCAGGTGATGGTTTTGGGTGTGATTTGATTTTCGTCTAGAACATCAAAAATCCTTCAGGATGCTCCAAAATGACTCATCTATATCTATAATGATAGATCTTGATTAGGAGTATCTTTTTCTAGTACATGTCAAGTATCTATTTTGAAGTCTTGATCGATTTTGGGGGTTGGGAAGGATCAGGTGATGGTTTTGGGTGTGATTTGATTTTCGTCTAGAACATCAAAAATCCTTCAGGATGCTCCAAAATGACTCATCTATATTTATAATGATAGATCTTGATTAGGAGTATCTTTTTCTAGTACATGTCAAGTATCTATTTTGAAGTCTTGATCGATTTTGGGGGTTGGGAAGGATCAGGTGATGGTTTTGGATGTGATTTGATTTTCGTCTAGAACATCAAAAATCCTTCAGGATGCTCCAAAATTACTCATCTATATCTATAATGATAGATCTTGATTAGGAGTATCTTTTTCTAGTACATGTCAAGTATCTATTTTGAAGTCTTGATCGATTTTGGGGGTTGGGAAGGATCAGGTGATGGTTTTGGGTGTGATTTGATTTTCGTCTAGAACATCAAAAATCCTTCAGGATGCTCCAAAATGACTCATCTATATCTATAATGATAGATCTTGATTAGGAGTATCTTTTTCTAGTACATGTCAAGTATCTATTTTGAAGTCTTGATCGATTTTGGGGGTTGGGAAGGATCAGGTGATGGTTTTGGCTGTGATTTGATTTTCGTCTAGAACATCAAAAATCCTTCAGGATGCTCCAAAATGACTCATCTATATCTATAATGATAGATCTTGATTAGGAGTATCTTCTTCTAGTACATGTCAAGTATCTATTTTGAAGTCTTGATCGATTTTGGGGGTTGGGAAGGATCAGGTGATGGTTTTGGGTGTGATTTGATTTTCGTCTAGAACATCAAAAATCCTTCAGGATGCTCCAAAATGACTCATCTATATCTATAAAGATAGATCTTGATTAGGAGTATCTTTTTCTAGTACATGTCAAGTATCTATTTTGAAGTCTTGATCGATTTTGGGGGTTGGGAAGGATCAGGTGATGGTTTTGGGTGTGATTTGATTTTCGTCTAGAACATCAAAAATCCTTCAGGATGCTCCAAAATGACTCATCTATATCTATAATGATAGATCTTGATTAGGAGTATCTTTTTCTAGTACATGTCAAGTATCTATTTTGAAGTCTTGATCGATTTTGGGGGTTGGGAAGGATCAGGTGATGGTTTTGGGTGTGATTTGATTTTCGTCTAGAACAACAAAAATCCTTCAGGATGCTCCAAAATGACTCATCTATATCTATAATGATAGATCTTAATTAGGAGTATCTTTTTCTAGTACATGTCAAGTATCTATTTTGAAGTCTTGATCGATTTTGGGGGTTGGGAAGGATCAGGTGATGGTTTTGGGTGTGATTTGATTTTCGTCTAGAACATCAAAAATCCTTCAGGATGCTCCAAAATGACTCATCTATATCTATAATGATAGATCTTGATTAGGAGTATCTTTTTCTAGTACATGTCAAGTATCTATTTTGAAGTCTTGATCGATTTTGGGGGTTGGGAAGGATCAGGTGATGGTTTTGGGTGTGATTTGATTTTCGTCTAGAACATCAAAAATCCTTCAGGATGCTCCAAAATGACTCATCTATATCTATAATGATAGATCTTGATTAGGAGTATCTTTTTCTAGTACATTTCAAGTATCTATTTTGAAGTCTTGATCGATTTTGGGGGTTGGGAAAGATCAGGTGATGGTTTTGGGTGTGATTTGATTTTCGTCTAGAACATCAAAAATCCTTCAGGATGCTCCAAAATGACTCACCTATATCTATGATGATAGATCTTGATTAGGAGTATCTTTTTCTAGTACATGTCAAGTATCTATTTTGAAGTCTTGATCGATTTTGGGGGTTGGGAAGGATCAGGTGATGGTTTTGGGTGTGATTTGATTTTCGTCTAGAACATCAAAAATCCTTCAGGATGCTCCAAAATGACTCATCTATATCTATAATGATAGATCTTGATTAGGAGTATCTTTTTCTAGTACATGTCAAGTATCTATTTTGAAGTCTTGATCGATTTTGGGGGTTGGGAAGGATCAGGTGATGGTTTTGGGTGTGATTTGATTTTCGTCTAGAACATCAAAAATCCTTCAGGATGCTCCAAAATGACTCATCTATATCTATAAAGATAGATCTTGATTAGGAGTATCTTTTTCTAGTACATGTCAAGTATCTATTTTGAAGTCTTGATCGATTTTGGGGGTTGGGAAGGATCAGGTGATGGTTTTGGGTGTGATTTGATTTTCGTCTAGAACATCAAAAATCCTTCAGGATGCTCCAAAATGACTCATCTATATCTATAATGATAGATCTTGATTAGGAGTATCTTTTTCTAGTACATGTCAAGTATCTATTTTGAAGTCTTGATCGATTTTGGGGGTTGGGAAGGATCAGGTGATGGTTTTGGGTGTGATTTGATTTTCGTCTAGAACAACAAAAATCCTTCAGGATGCTCCAAAATGACTCATCTATATCTATAATGATAGATCTTAATTAGGAGTATCTTTTTCTAGTACATGTCAAGTATCTATTTTGAAGTCTTGATCGATTTTGGGGGTTGGGAAGGATCAGGTGATGGTTTTGGGTGTGATTTGATTTTCGTCTAGAACATCAAAAATCCTTCAGGATGCTCCAAAATGACTCATCTATATCTATAATGATAGATCTTGATTAGGAGTATCTTTTTCTAGTACATGTCAAGTATCTATTTTGAAGTCTTGATCGATTTTGGGGGTTGGGAAGGATCAGGTGATGGTTTTGGGTGTGATTTGATTTTCGTCTAGAACATCAAAAATCCTTCAGGATGCTCCAAAATGACTCATCTATATCTATAATGATAGATATTGATTAGGAGTATCTTTTTCTAGTACATGTCAAGTATCTATTTTGAAGTCTTGATCGATTTTGGGGGTTGGGAAAGATCAGGTGATGGTTTTGGGTGTGATTTGATTTTCGTCTAGAACATCAAAAATCCTTCAGGATGCTCCAAAATGACTCACCTATATCTATGATGATAGATCTTGATTAGGAGTATCTTTTTCTAGTACATGTCAAGTATCTATTTTGAAGTCTTGATCGATTTTGGGGGTTGGGAAGGATCAGGTGATGGTTTTGGGTGTGATTTGATTTTCGTCTAGAACATCAAAAATCCTTCAGGATGCTCCAAAATGACTCATCTATATCTATAATGATAGATCTTGATTAGGAGTATCTTTTTCTAGTACATGTCAAGTATCTATTTTGAAGTCTTGATCGATTTTGGGGGTTGGGAAGGATCAGGTGATGGTTTTGGGTGTGATTTGATTTTCGTTTAGAACATCAAAAATCCTTCAGGATGCTCCAAAATGACTCATCTATATCTATAATGATAGATCTTGATTAGGAGTATCATTTTCTAGTAAATGTCAAGTATCTATTTTGAAGTCTTGATCGATTTTGGGGGTTGGGAAGGATCAGGTGATGGTTTTGGGTGTGATTTGATTTTCGTCTAGAACATCAAAAATCCTTCAGGATGCTCCAAAATGACTCATCTATATCTATAATGATAGATCTTGATTAGGAGTATCTTTTTCTAGTACATGTCAAGTATCTATTTTGAAGTCTTGATCGATTTTGGGGGTTGGGAAGGATCAGGTGATGGTTTTGGGTGTGATTTGATTTTCGTCTAGAACATCAAAAATCCTTCAGGATGCTCCAAATGACTCATCTATATCTATAATGATAGATCTTGATTAGGAGTATCTTTTTCTAGTACATGTCAAGTATCTATTTTGAAGTCTTGATCGATTTTGGGGGTTGGGAAGGATCAGGTGATGGTTTTGGGTGTGATTTGATTTTCGTCTAGAACATCAAAAATCCTTCAGGATGCTCCAAAATGACTCATCTATATCTATAATGATAGATCTTGATTAGGAGTATCTTTTTCTAGTACATGTCAAGTATCTATTTTGAAGTCTTGATCGATTTTTAGGGTTGGGAAGGATCAGGTGATGGTTTTGGGTGTGATTTGATTTTCGTCTAGAACATCAAAAATCCTTCAGGATGCTCCAAAATGACTCATCTATATCTATAATGATAGATCTTGATTAGGAGTATCTTTTTCTAGTACATGTCAAGTATCTATTTTGAAGTCTTGATCGATTTTGGGGGTTGGGAAGGATCAGGTGATGGTTTTGGGTGTGATTTGATTTTCGTCTAGAACATCAAAAATCCTTCAGGATGCTCCAAAATGACTCATCTATATCTATAATGATAGATCTTGATTAGGAGTATCTTTTTCTAGTACATGTCAAGTATCTATTTTGAAGTCTTGATCGATTTTGGGGGTTGGGAAGGATCAGGTGATGGTTTTGGGTGTGATTTGATTTTCGTCTAGAACATCAAAAATCCTTCAGGATGCTGCAAAATGACTCATCTATATCTATAATGATAGATCTTGATTAGGAGTATCTTTTTCTAGTACATGTCAAGTATCTATTTTGAAGTCTTGATCGATTTTGGGGGTTGGGAAGGATCAGGTGATGGTTTTGGGTGTGATTTGATTTTCGTCTAGAACATCAAAAATCCTTCAGGATGCTCCAAAATGACTCATCTATATCTATAATGATAGATCTTGATTAGGAGTATCTTTTTCTAGTACATGTCAAGTATCTATTTTGAAGTCTTGATCGATTTTGGGGGTTGGGAAGGATCAGGTGATGGTTTTGGGTGTGATTTGATTTTCGTCTAGAACATCAAAAATCCTTCAGGATGCTCCAAAATGACTCATCTATATCTATAATGATAGATCTTGATTAGGAGTATCTTTTTCTAGTACATGTCAAGTATCTATTTTGAAGTCTTGATCGATTTTGGGGGTTGGGAAGGATCAGGTGATAGTTTTGGGTGTGATTTGATTTTCGTATAGAACATCAAAAATCCTTCAGGATGCTCCAAAATGACTCATCTATATCTATAATGATAGATCTTGATTAGGAGTATCTTTTTCTAGTACATGTCAAGTATCTATTTTGAAGTCTTGATCGATTTTGAGGGTTGGGAAGGATCAGGTGATGGTTTTGGGTGTGATTTGATTTTCGTCGAGAACATCAAAAATCCTTCAGGATGCTCCAAAATGACTCATCTATATCTATAATGATAGATCTTGATTAGGAGTATCTTTTTCTAGTACATGTCAAGTATCTATTTTGAAGTCTTGATCGATTTTGGGGGTTGGGAAGTATCAGGTGATGGTTTTGGGTGTGATTTGATTTTCGTCTAGAACATCAAAAATCCTTCAGGATGCTCCAAAATGACTCATCTATATCTATAATGATAGATCTTGATTAGGAGTATCTTTTTCTAGTACATGTCAAGTATCTATTTTGAAGTCTTGATCGATTTTGGGGGTTGGGAAGGATCAGGTGATGGTTTTGGGTGTGATTTGATTTTCGTCTAGAACATTAAAAATCCTTCAGGATGCTCCAAAATGACTCATCTATATCTATAATGATAGATCTTGATTAGGAGTATCTTTTTCTAGTACATGTCAAGTATCTATTTTGAAGTCTTGATCGATTTTGGGGGTTGGGAAGGATCAGGTGATGGTTTTGGGTGTGATTTGATTTTCGTCTAGAACATCAAAAATCCTTCAGGATGCTCCAAAATGACTCATCTATATCTATAATGATAGATCTTGATTAGGAGTATCTTTTTCTAGTACATGTCAAGTATCTATTTTGAAGTCTTGATCGATTTTGGGGGTTGGGAAGGATCAGGTGATGGTTTTGGGTGTGATTTGATTTTCGTCTAGAACATCAAAAATCCTTCAGGATGCTCCAAAATGACTCATCTATATCTATAATGATAGATCTTGATTAGGAGTATCATTTTCTAGTAAATTTCAAGTATCTATTTTGAAGTCTTGATCGATTTTGGGGGTTGGGAAGGATCAGGTGATGGTTTTGGGTGTGATTTGATTTTCGTCTAGAACATCAAAAATCCTTCAGGATGCTCCAAAATGACTCATCTATATCTATAATGATAGATCTTGATTAGGAGTATCTTTTTCTAGTACATGTCAAGTATCTATTTTGAAGTCTTGATCGATTTTGGGGGTTGGGAAGGATCAGGTGATGGTTTTGGGTGTGATTTGATTTTCGTCTAGAACATCAAAAATCCTTCAGGATGCTCCAAATGACTCATCTATATCTATAATGATAGATCTTGATTAGGAGTATCTTTTTCTAGTACATGTCAAGTATCTATTTTGAAGTCTTGATCGATTTTGGGGGCTGGGAAGGATCAGGTGATGGTTTTGGGTGTGATTTGATTTTCGTCTAGAACATCAAAAATCCTTCAGGATGCTCCAAAATGACTCATCTATATCTATAATGATAGATCTTGATTAGGAGTATCTTTTTCTAGTACATGTCAAGTATCTATTTTGAAGTCTTGATCGATTTTTAGGGTTGGGAAGGATCAGGTGATGGTTTTGGGTGTGATTTGATTTTCGTCTAGAACATCAAAAATCCTTCAGGATGCTCCAAAATGACTCATCTATATCTATAATGATAGATCTTGATTAGGAGTATCTTTTTCTAGTACATGTCAAGTATCTATTTTGAAGTCTTGATCGATTTTGGGGGTTGGGAAGGATCAGGTGATGGTTTTGGGTGTGATTTGATTTTCGTCTAGAACATCAAAAATCCTTCAGGATGCTCCAAAATGACTCATCTATATCTATAATGATAGATCTTGATTAGGAGTATCTTTTTCTAGTACATGTCAAGTATCTATTTTGAAGTCTTGATCGATTTTGGGGGTTGGGAAGGATCAGGTGATGGTTTTGGGTGTGATTTGATTTTCGTCTAGAACATCAAAAATCCTTCAGGATGCTCCAAAATGACTCATCTATATCTATAATGATAGATCTTGATTAGGAGTATCTTTTTCTAGTACATGTCAAGTATCTATTTTGAAGTCTTGATCGATTTTGGGGGTTGGGAAGGATCAGGTGATGGTTTAGGGTGTGATTTGATTTTCGTCTAGAACATCAAAAATCCTTCAGGATGCTCCAAAATGACTCATCTATATCTATAATGATAGATCTTGATTAGGAGTATCTTTTTCTAGTACATGTCAAGTATCTATTTTGAAGTCTTGATCGATTTTGGGGGTTGGGAAGGATCAGGTGATGGTTTTGGGTCTGATTTGATTTTCGTCTAGAACATCAAAAATCCTTCAGGATGCTCCAAAATGACTCATCTATATCTATAATGATAGATCTTGATTAGGAGTATCTTTTTCTAGTACATGTCAAGTATCTATTTTGAAGTCTTGATCGATTTTGGGGGTTGGGAAGGATCAGGTGATGGTTTTGGGTCTGATTTGATTTTCGTCTAGAACATCAAAAATCCTTCAGGATGCTCCAAAATGACTCATCTATATCTATAATGATAGATCTTGATTAGGAGTATCTTTTTTCTAGTGCATGTCAAGTATCTATTTTGAAGTCTTGATCGATTTTGGGGGTTGGGAAGGATCAGGTGATGGTTTTGGGTGTGATTTGATTTTCGTCTAGAACATCAAAAATCCTTCAGGATGCTCCAAAATGACTCATCTATATCTATAATGATAGATCTTGATTAGGAGTATCTTTTTCTAGTACATGTCAAGTATCTATTTTGAAGTCTTGATCGATTTTGGGGGTTGGGAAGGATCAGGTGATGGTTTTGGGTGTGATTTGATTTTCGTCTAGAACATCAAAAATCCTTCAGGATGCTCCAAAATGACTCATCTATATCTATAATGATAGATCTTGATTAGGAGTATCTTTTTCTAGTACATGTCAAGTATCTATTCTGAAGTCTTGATCGATTTTGGGGGTTGGGAAGGATCAGGTGATGGTTTTGGGTGTGATTTGATTTTCGTCTAGAACATCAAAAATCCTTCAGGATGCTCCAAAATGACTCATCTATATCTATAATGATAGATCATGATTAGGAGTATCTTTTTCTAGTACATGTCAAGTATCTATTTTGAAGTCTTGATCGATTTTGGGGGTTGGGAAGGATCAGGTGATGGTTTTGGGTGTGATTTGGTTTTCGTCTAGAACATCAAAAATCCTTCAGGATGCTCCAAAATGACTCATCTATATCTATAATGATAGATCTTGATTAGGAGTATCTTTTTCTAGTACATGTCAAGTATCTATTTTGAAGTCTTGATCGATTTTGGGGGTTGGGAAGGATCAGGTGATGGTTTTGGGTGTGATTTGATTTTCGTCTAGAACATCAAAAATCCTTCAGGATGCTCCAAAATGACTCATCTATATCTATAATGATAGATCTTGATTAGGAGTATCTTTTTCTAGTACATGTCAAGTATCTATTTTGAAGTCTTGATCGATTTTGGGGGTTGGGAAGGATCAGGTGATGGTTTTGGGTGTGATTTGATTTTCGTCTAGAACATCAAAAATCCTTCAGGATGCTCCAAAATGACTCATCTATATCTATAATGATAGATCTTGATTAGGAGTATCTTTTTCTAGTACATGTCAAGTATCTATTTTGAAGTCTTGATCGATTTTGGGGGTTGGGAAGGATCAGGTGATGGTTTTGGGTGTGATTTGATTTTCGTCTAGAACATCAAAAATCCTTCAGGATGCTCCAAAATGACTCATCTATATCTATAATGATAGATCTTGATTAGGAGTATCTTTTTCTAGTACATGTCAAGTATCTATTTTGAAGTCTTGATCGATTTTGGGGGTTGGGAAGGATCAGGTGATGGTTTTGGGTGTGATTTGATTTTCGTCTAGAACATCAAAAATCCTTCAGGATGCTCCAAAATGACTCATCTATATCTATAATGATAGATCTTGATTAGGAGTATCTTTTTCTAGTACATGTCAAGTATCTATTTTGAAGTCTTGATCGATTTTGGGGGTTGGGAATGATCAGGTGATGGTTTTGGGTGTGATTTGATTTTCGTCTAGAACATCAAAAATCCTTCAGGATGCTCCAAAATGACTCATCTATATCTATAATGATAGATCTTGATTAGGAGTATCTTTTTCTAGTACATGTCAAGTATCTATTTTGAAGTCTTGATCGATTTTTGGGGTTGGGAAGGATCAGGTGATGGTTTTGGGTGTGATTTGATTTTAGTCTAGAACATCAAAAATCCTTCAGGATGGTCCAAAATGACTCATCTATATCTATAATGATAGATCTTGATTAGGAGTATCTTTTTCTAGTACATGTCAAGTATCTATTTTGAAGTCTTGATCGATTTTGGGGGTTGGGAAGGATCAGGTGATGGTTTTGGGTGTGATTTGATTTTCGTCTAGAACATCAAAAATCCTTCAGGATGCTCCAAAATGACTCATCTATATCTATAATGATAGATCTTGATTAGGAGTATCTTTTTCTAGTACATGTCAAGTATCTATTTTGAAGTCTTGATCGATTTTGGGGGTTGGGAAGGATCAGGTGATGGTTTTGGGTGTGATTTGATTTTCGTCTAGAACATCAAAAATCCTTCAGGATGCTCCAAAATGACTCATCTATATCTATAATGATAGATCTTGATTAGGAGTATCTTTTTCTAGTACATGTCAAGTATCTATTTTGAAGTCTTGATCGATTTTGGGGGTTGGGAAGGATCAGGTGATGGTTTTGGGTGTGATTTGATTTTCGTCTAGAACATCAAAAATCCTTCAGGATGCTCCAAAATGACTCATCTATATCTATAATGATAGATCTTGATTAGGAGTATCTTTTTCTAGTACATGTCAAGTATCTATTTTGAAGTCTTGATCGATTTTGGGGGTTGGGAATGATCAGGTGATGGTTTTGGGTGTGATTTGATTTTCGTCTAGAACATCAAAAATCCTTCAGGATGCTCCAAAATGACTCATCTATATCTATAATGATAGATCTTGATTAGGAGTATCTTTTTCTAGTACATGTCAAGTATCTATTTTGAAGTCTTGATCGATTTTGGGGTTTGGGAAGGATCAGGTGATGGTTTTGGGTGTGATTTGATTTTCGTCTAGAACATCAAAAATCCTTCAGGATGCTCCAAAATGACTCATCTATATCTATAATGATAGATCTTGATTAGGAGTATCTTTTTCTAGTACATGTCAAGTATCTATTTTGAAGTCTTGATCGATTTTGGGGGTTGGGAAGGATCAGGTGATGGTTTTGGGTGTGATTTGATTTTCGTCTAGAACATCAAAAATCCTTCAGGATGCTCCAAAATGACTCATCTATATCTATAATGATAGATCTTGATTAGGAGTATCTTTTTCTTGTACATGTCAAGTATCTATTTTGAAGTCTTGATCGATTTTGGGGGTTGGGAAGGATCAGGTGATGGTTTTGGGTGTGATTTGATTTTAGTCTAGAACATCAAAAATCCTTCAGGATGCTCCAAAATGACTCATCTATATCTATAATGATAGATCTTGATTAGGAGTATCTTTTTCTAGTACATGTCAAGTATCTATTTTGAAGTCTTGATCGATTTTGTGGGTTGGGAAGGATCAGGTGATGGTTTTGGGTGTGATTTGATTTTCGTCTAGAACATCAAAAATCCTTCAGGATGCTCCAAAATGACTCATCTATATCTATAATGATAGATCTTGATTAGGAGTATCTTTTTCTAGTACATGTCAAGTATATATTTTGAAGTCTTGATCGATTTTGGGGGTTGGGAAGGATCAGGTGATGGTTTTGGGTGTGATTTGATTTTCGTCTAGAACATCAAAAATCCTTCAGGATGCTCCAAAATGACTCATCTATATCTATAATGATAGATCTTGATTAGGAGTATCTTTTTCTAGTACATGTCAAGTATCTATTTTGAAGTCTTGATCGATTTTGGGGGTTGGGAAGGATCAGGTGATGGTTTTGGGTGTGATTTGATTTTCGTCTAGAACATCAAAAATCCTTCAGGATGCTCCAAAATGACTCATCTATATCTATAATGATAGATCTTGATTAGGAGTATCTTTTTCTAGTACATGTCAAGTATCTATTTTGAAGTCTTGATCGATTTTGGGGGTTGGGAAGGATCAGGTGATGGTTTTGGGTGTGATTTGATTTTCGTCTAGAACATCAAAAATCCTTCAGGATGCTCCAAAATGACTCATCTATATCTATAATGATAGATCTTGATTAGGAGTATCTTTTTCTAGTACATGTCAAGTATCTATTTTGAAGTCTTGATCGATTTTGGGGGTTGGGAAGGATCAGGTGATGGTTTTGGGTGTGATTTGATTTTCGTCTAGAACATCAAAAATCCTTCAGGATGCTCCAAAATGACTCATCTATATCTATAATGATAGATCTTGATTAGGAGTATCTTTTTCTATTACATGTCAAGTATCTATTTTGAAGTCTTGATCGATTTTGGGGGTTGGGAAGGATCAGGTGATGGTTTTGGGTGTGATTTGATTTTCGTCTAGAACATCAAAAATCCTTCAGGATGCTCCAAAATGACTCATCTATATCTATAATGATAGATCTTGATTAGGAGTATCTTTTTCTAGTACATGTCAAGTATCTATTTTGAAGTCTTGATCGATTTTGGGGGTTGGGAAGGATCAGGTGATGGTTTTGGGTGTGATTAGATTTTCGTCTAGAACATCAAAAATCCTTCAGGATGCTCCAAAATGACTCATCTATATCTATAATGATAGATCTTGATTAGGAGTATCTTTTTCTAGTACATGTCAAGTATCTATTTTGAAGTCTTGATCGATTTTGGGGGTTGGGAAAGATCAGGTGATGGTTTTGGGTGTGATTTGATTTTCGTCTAGAACATCAAAAATCCTTCAGGATGCTCCAAAATGACTCATCTATATCTATAATGATAGATCTTGATTAGGAGTATCTTTTTCTAGTACATGTCAAGTATCTATTTTGAAGTCTTGATCGATTTTGGGGGTTGGGAAGGATCAGGTGATGGTTTTGGGTGTGATTTGATTTTCGTCTAGAACATCAAAAATCCTTCAGGATGCTCCAAAATGACTCATCTATATCTATAATGATAGATCTTGATTAGGAGTATCTTTTTCTAGTACATGTCAAGTATCTATTTTGAAGTCTTGATCGATTTTGGGGGTTGGGAAGGATCAGGTGATGGTTTTGGGTGTGATTTGATTTTCGTCTAGAACATCAAAAATCCTTCAGGATGCTCCAAAATGACTCATCTATATCTATAATGATAGATCTTGATTAGGAGTATCTTTTTCTAGTACATGTCAAGTATCTATTTTGAAGTCTTGATCGATTTTGGGGGTTGGGAAGGATCAGGTGATGGTTTTGGGTGTGATTTGATTTTCGTCTAGAACATCAAAAATCCTTCAGGATGCTCCAAAATGACTCATCTATATCTATAATGATAGATCTTGATTAGGAGTATCTTTTTCTAGTACATGTCAAGTATCTATTTTGTAGTCTTGATCGATTTTGGGGGTTGGGAAGGATCAGGTGATGGTTTGGGGTGTGATTTGATTTTCGTCTAGAACATCAAAAATCCTTCAGGATGCTCCAAAATGACTCATCTATATCTATAATGATAGATCTTGATTAGGAGTATCTTTTTCTAGTACATGTCAAGTATCTATTTTGAAGTCTTGATCGATTTTGGGGGTTGGGAAGGATCAGGTGATGGTTTTGGGTGTGATTTGATTTTCGTCTAGAACATCAAAAATCCTTCAGGATGCTCCAAAATGACTCATCTATATCTATAATGATAGATCTTGATTAGGAGTATCTTTTTCTAGTACATGTCAAGTATCTATTTTGAAGTCTTGATCGATTTTGGGGGTTGGGAAGGATCAGGTGATGGTTTTGGGTGTGATTTGATTTTCGTCTAGAACATCAAAAATCCTTCAGGATGCTCCAAAATGACTCATCTATATCTATAATGATAGATCTTGATTAGGAGTATCTTTTTCTAGTACATGTCAAGTATCTATTTTGAAGTCTTGATCGATTTTGGGGGTTGGGAAGGATCAGGTGATAGTTTTGGGTGTGATTTGATTTTCGTCTAGAACATCAAAAATCCTTCAGGATGCTCCAAAATGACTCATCTATATCTATAATGATAGATCTTGATTAGGAGTATCTTTTTCTAGTACATGTCAAGTATCTATTTTGAAGTCTTGATCGATTTTTAGGGTTGGGAAGGATCAGGTGATGGTTTTGGGTGTGATTTGATTTTCGTCTAGAACATCAAAAATCCTTCAGGATGCTCCAAAATGACTCATCTATATCTATAATGATAGATCTTGATTAGGAGTATCTTTTTCTAGTACATGTCAAGTATCTATTTTGAAGTCTTGATCCATTTTGGGGGTTGGGAAGGATCAGGTGATGGTTTTGGGTGTGATTTGATTTTCGTCTAGAACATCAAAAATCCTTCAGGATGCTCCAAAATGACTCATCTATATCTATAATGATAGATCTTGATTAGGAGTATCTTTTTCTAGTACATGTCAAGTATCTATTTTGAAGTCTTGATCGATTTTGGGGGTTGGGAAGGATCAGGTGATGGTTTTGGGTGTGATTTGATTTTCGTCTAGAACATCAAAAATCCTTCAGGATGCTCCAAAATGACTCATCTATATCTATAATGATAGATCTTGATTAGGAGTATCTTTTTCTAGTACATGTCAAGTATCTATTTTGAAGTCTTGATCGATTTTGGGGGTTGGGAAGGATCAGGTGATGGTTTTGGGTGTGATTTGATTTTCGTCTAGAACATCAAAAATCCTTCAGGATGCTCCAAAATGACTCATCTATATCTATAATGATAGATCTTGATTAGGAGTATCTTTTTCTAGTACATGTCAAGTATCTATTTTGAAGTCTTGATCGATTTTGGGGGTTGGGAAGGATCAGGTGATGGTTTTGGGTGTGATTTGATTTTCGTCTAGAACATCAAAAATCCTTCAGGATGCTCCAAAATGACTCATCTATATCTATAATGATAGATCTTGATTAGGAGTATCTTTTTCTAGTACATGTCAAGTATCTATTTTGAAGTCTTGATCGATTTTGGGGGTTGGGAAGGATCAGGTGATGGTTTTGGGTGTGATTTGATTTTCGTCTAGAACATCAAAAATCCTTCAGGATGCTCCAAAATGACTCATCTATATCTATAATGATAGATCTTGATTAGGAGTATCTTTTTCTAGTACATGTCAAGTATCTATTTTGAAGTCTTGATCGATTTTGGGGGTTGGGAAGGATCAGGTGATGGTTTTGGGTGTGATTTGATTTTCGTCTAGAACATCAAAAATCCTTCAGGATGCTCCAAAATGACTCATCTATATCTATAATGATAGATCTTGATTAGGAGTATCTTTTTCTAGTACATGTCAAGTATCTATTTTGAAGTCTTGATCGATTTTGGGGGTTGGGAAGGATCAGGTGATGGTTTTGGGTGTGATTTGATTTTCGTCTAGAACATCAAAAATCCTTCAGGATGCTCCAAAATGACTCATCTATATCTATAATGATAGATCTTGATTAGGAGTATCTTTTTCTAGTACATGTCAAGTATCTATTTTGTAGTCTTGATCGATTTTGGGGGTTGGGAAGGATCAGGTGATGGTTTGGGGTGTGATTTGATTTTCGTCTAGAACATCAAAAATCCTTCAGGATGCTCCAAAATGACTCATCTATATCTATAATGATAGATCTTGATTAGGAGTATCTTTTTCTAGTACATGTCAAGTATCTATTTTGAAGTCTTGATCGATTTTGGGGGTTGGGAAGGATCAGGTGATGGTTTTGGGTGTGATTTGATTTTCGTCTAGAACATCAAAAATCCTTCAGGATGCTCCAAAATGACTCATCTATATCTATAATGATAGATCTTGATTAGGAGTATCTTTTTCTAGTACATGTCAAGTATCTATTTTGAAGTCTTGATCGATTTTGGGGGTTGGGAAGGATCAGGTGATGGTTTTGGGTGTGATTTGATTTTCGTCTAGAACATCAAAAATCCTTCAGGATGCTCCAAAATGACTCATCTATATCTATAATGATAGATCTTGATTAGGAGTATCTTTTTCTAGTACATGTCAAGTATCTATTTTGAAGTCTTGATCGATTTTGGGGGTTGGGAAGGATCAGGTGATAGTTTTGGGTGTGATTTGATTTTCGTCTAGAACATCAAAAATCCTTCAGGATGCTCCAAAATGACTCATCTATATCTATAATGATAGATCTTGATTAGGAGTATCTTTTTCTAGTACATGTCAAGTATCTATTTTGAAGTCTTGATCGATTTTTAGGGTTGGGAAGGATCAGGTGATGGTTTTGGGTGTGATTTGATTTTCGTCTAGAACATCAAAAATCCTTCAGGATGCTCCAAAATGACTCATCTATATCTATAATGATAGATCTTGATTAGGAGTATCTTTTTCTAGTACATGTCAAGTATCTATTTTGAAGTCTTGATCCATTTTGGGGGTTGGGAAGGATCAGGTGATGGTTTTGGGTGTGATTTGATTTTCGTCTAGAACATCAAAAATCCTTCAGGATGCTCCAAAATGACTCATCTATATCTATAATGATAGATCTTGATTAGGAGTATCTTTTTCTAGTACATGTCAAGTATCTATTTTGAAGTCTTGATCGATTTTGGGGGTTGGGAAGGATCAGGTGATGGTTTTGGGTGTGATTTGATTTTCGTCTAGAACATCAAAAATCCTTCAGGATGCTCCAAAATGACTCATCTATATCTATAATGATAGATCTTGATTAGGAGTATCTTTTTCTAGTACATGTCAAGTATCTATTTTGAAGTCTTGATCGATTTTGGGGGTTGGGAAGGATCAGGTGATGGTTTGGGTGTGATTTGATTTTCGTCTAGAACATCAAAAATCCTTCAGGATGCTCCAAAATGACTCATCTATATCTATAATGATAGATCTTGATTAGGAGTATCTTTTTCTAGTACATGTCAAGTATCTATTTTGAAGTCTTGATCGATTTTGGGGGTTGGGAAGGATCAGGTGATGGTTTTGGGTGTGATTTGATTTTCGTCTAGAACATCAAAAATCCTTCAGGATGCTCCAAAATGACTCATCTATATCTATAATGATAGATCTTGATTAGGAGTATCTTTTTCTAGTACATGTCAAGTATCTATTTTGAAGTCTTGATCGATTTTGGGGGTTGGGAAGGATCAGGTGATGGTTTTGGGTGTGATTTGATTTTCGTCTAGAACATCAAAAATCCTTCAGGATGCTCCAAAATGACTCATCTATATCTATAATGATAGATCTTGATTAGGAGTATCTTTTTCTAGTACATGTCAAGTATCTATTTTGAAGTCTTGATCGATTTTGGGGGTTGGAAGGATCAGGTGATGGTTTTGGGTGTGATTTGATTTTCGTCTAGAACATCAAAAATCCTTCAGGATGCTCCAAAATGACTCATCTATATCTATAATGATAGATCTTGATTAGGAGTATCTTTTTCTAGTACATGTCAAGTATCTATTTTGAAGTCTTGATCGATTTTGGGGGTTGGGAAGGATCAGGTGATGGTTTTGGGTGTGGTTTGATTTTCGTCTAGAACATCAAAAATCCTTCAGGATGCTCCAAAATGACTCATCTATATCTATAATGATAGATCTTGATTAGGAGTATCTTTTTCTAGTACATGTCAAGTATCTATTTTGAAGTCTTGATCGATTTTGGGGGTTGGGAAGGATCAGGTGATGGTTTTGGGTGTGATTTGATTTTCGTCTAGAACATCAAAAATCCTTCAGGATGCTCCAAAATGACTCATCTATATCTATAATGATAGATCTTGATTATTAGTATCTTTTTCTAGTACATGTCAAGTATCTATTTTGAAGTCTTGATCGATTTTGGGGGTTGGGAAGGATCAGGTGATGGTTTTGGGTGTGATTTGATTTTCGTCTAGAACATCAAAAATCCTTCAGGATGCTCCAAAATGACTCATCTATATCTATAATGATAGATCTTGATTAGGAGTATCTTTTTCTAGTACATGTCAAGTATCTATTTTGAAGTCTTGATCGATTTTGGGGGTTGGGAAGGATCAGGTGATGGTTTTGGGTGTGATTTGATTTTCGTCTAGAACATCAAAAATCCTTCAGGATGCTCCAAAATGACTCATCTATATCTACAATGATAGATCTTGATTAGGAGTATCTTTTTCTAGTACATGTCAAGTATCTATTTTGAAGTCTTGATCGATTTTGGGGGTTGGGAAGGATCAGGTGATGGTTTTGGGTATGATTTGATTTTCGTCTAGAACATCAAAAATCCTTCAGGATGCTCCAAAATGACTCATCTATATCTATAATGATAGATCTTGATTAGGAGTATCTTTTTCTAGTACATGTCAAGTATCTATTTTGAAGTCTTGATCGATTTTGGGGGTTGGGAAGGATCAGGTGATGGTTTTGGGTGTGATTTGATTTTCGTCTAGAACATCAAAAATCCTTCAGGATGCTCCAAAATGACTCATCTATATCTATAATGATAGATCTTGATTAGGAGTATCTTTTTCTAGTACATGTCAAGTATCTATTTTGAAGTCTTGATCGATTTTGGGGGTTGGGAAGGATCAGGTGATGGTTTTGGGTGTGATTTGATTTTCGTCTAGAACATCAAAAATCCTTCAGGATGCTCCAAAATGACTCATCTATATCTATAATGATAGATCTTGATTAGGAGTATCTTTTTCTAGTACATGTCAAGTATCTATTTTGAAGTCTTGATCGATTTTGGGGGTTGGGAAGGATCAGGTGATAGTTTTGGGTGTGATTTGATTTTCGTCTAGAACATCAAAAATCCTTCAGGATGCTCCAAAATGACTCATCTATATCTATAATGATAGATCTTGATTAGGAGTATCTTTTTCTAGTACATGTCAAGTATCTATTTTGAAGTCTTGATCGATTTTTAGGGTTGGGAAGGATCAGGTGATGGTTTTGGGTGTGATTTGATTTTCGTCTAGAACATCAAAAATCCTTCAGGATGCTCCAAAATGACTCATCTATATCTATAATGATAGATCTTGATTAGGAGTATCTTTTTCTAGTACATGTCAAGTATCTATTTTGAAGTCTTGATCGATTTTGGGGGTTGGGAAGGATCAGGTGATGGTTTTGGGTGTGATTTGATTTTCGTCTAGAACATCAAAAATCCTTCAGGATGCTCCAAAATGACTCATCTATATCTATAATGGTAGATCTTGGTTAGGAGTATCTTTTTCTAGTACATGTCAAGTATCTATTTTGAAGTCTTGATCGATTTTGGGGGTTGGGAAGGATCAGGTGATGGTTTTGGGTGTGATTTGATTTTCGTCTAGAACATCAAAAATCCTTCAGGATGCTCCAAAATGACTCATCTATATCTATAATGATAGATCTTGATTAGGAGTATCTTTTTCTGGTACATGTCAAGTATCTATTTTGAAGTCTTGATCGATTTTGGGGGTTGGGAAGGATCAGGTGATGGTTTTGGGTGTGATTTGATTTTCGTCTAGAACATCAAAAATCCTTCAGGATGCTCCAAAATGACTCATCTATATCTATAATGATAGATCTTGATTAGGAGTATCTTTTTCTAGTAACATGTCAAGTATCTATTTTGAAGTCTTGATCGATTTTGGGGGTTGGGAAGGATCAGGTGATGGTTTTGGGTGTGATTTGATTTTCGTCTAGAACATCAAAAATCCTTCAGGATGCTCCAAAATGACTCATCTATATCTATAATGATAGATCTTGATTAGGAGTATCTTTTTCTAGTACATGTCAAGTATCTATTTTGAAGTCTTGATCGATTTTGGGGGTTGGGAAGGATCAGGTGATGGTTTTGGGGTGATTTTATTTTCGTCTAGAACATCAAAAATCCTTCAGGATGCTCCAAAATGACTCATCTATATCTATAATGATAGATCTTGATTAGGAGTATCTTTTTCTAGTACATGTCAAGTATCTATTTTGAAGTCTTGATCGATTTTGGGGGTTGGGAAGGATCAGGTGATGGTTTTGGGTGTGATTTGATTTTCGTCTAGAACATCAAAAATCCTTCAGGATGCTCCAAAATGACTCATCTATATCTATAATGATAGATCTTGATTAGGAGTATCTTTTTCTAGTACATGTCAAGTATCTATTTTGAAGTCTTGATCGATTTTGGGGGTTGGGAAGGATCAGGTGATGGTTTTGGGTGTGATTTGAATTTCGTCTAGAACATCAAAAATCCTTCAGGATGCTCTAAAATGACTCATCTATATCTATAATGATAGATCTTGATTAGGAGTATCTTTTTCTAGTACATGGGGGTTGGGAAGGATCAGGTGATGGTTTTGGGTGTGATTTGATTTTCGTCTAGAACATCAAAAATCCTTCAGGATGCTCCAAAATGACTCATCTATATCTATAATGATAGATCTTGATTAGGAGTATCTTTTTCTAGTACATGTCAAGTATCTATTTTGAAGTCTTGATCGATTTTGGGGGTTGGGAAGGATCAGGTGATGTTTTTGGGTGTGATTTGATTTTCGTCTAGAACATCAAAAATCCTTCAGGATGCTCCAAAATGACTCATCTATATCTATAAGGATAGATCTTGATTAGGAGTATCTTTTTCTAGTACATGTCAAGTATCTATTTTGAAGTCTTGATCGATTTTGGGGGTTGGGAAGGATCAGGTGATGGTTTTGGGTGTGATTTGATTTTCGTCTAGAACATCAAAAATCCTTCAGGATGCTCCAAAATGACTCATCTATATCTATAATGATAGATCTTGATTAGGAATATCTTTTTCTAGTACATGTCAAGTATCTATTTTGAAGTCTTGATCGATTTTGGGGGTTGGGAAGGATCAGGTGATGGTTTTGGGTGTGATTTGATTTTCGTCTAGAACATCAAAAATCCTTCAGGATGCTCCAAAATGACTCATCTATATCTATAATGATAGATCTTGATTAGGAGTATCTTTTTCTAGTACATGTCAAGTATCTATTTTGAAGTCTTGATCGATTTTGGGGGTTGGGAAGGATCAGGTGATTGTTTTGGGTGTGATTTGATTTTCGTCTAGAACATCAAAAATCCTTCAGGATGCTCCAAAATGACTCATCTATATCTATAATGATAGATCTTGATTAGGAGTATCTTTTTCTAGTACATGTCAAGTATCTATTTTGAAGTCTTGATCGATTTTGGGGGTTGGGAAGGATCAGGTGATGGTTTTGGGTGTGATTTGATTTTCGTCTAGAATATCAAAAATCCTTCAGGATGCTCCAAAATGACTCATCTATATCCATAATGATAGATCTTGATTAGGAGTATCTTTTTCTAGTACATGTCAAGTATCTATTTTGAAGTCTTGATCGATTTTGGGGGTTGGGAAGGATCAGGTGATGGTTTTGGGTGTGATTTGATTTTCGTCTAGAACATCAAAAATCCTTCAGGATGCTCCAAAATGACTCATCTATATCTATAATGATAGATCTTGATTAGGAGTATCTTTTTCTAGTACATGTCAAGTATCTATTTTGAAGTCTTGATCGATTTTGGGGGTTGGGAAGGATCAGGTGATGGTTTTGGGTGTGATTTGATTTTCGTCTAGAACATCAAAAATCCTTCAGGATGCTCCAAAATGACTCATCTATATCTATAATGATAGATCTTGATTAGGAGTATCCTTTTCTAGTACATGTCAAGTATCTATTTTGAAGTCTTGATCGATTGGGGGTTGGGAAGGATCAGGTGATGGTTTTGGGTGTGATTTGATTTTCGTCTAGAACATCAAAAATCCTTCAGGATGCTCCAAAATAACTTATCTATATCTATAATGATAGATCTTGATTAGGAGTATCTTTTTCTAGTACATGTCAAGTATCTATTTTGAAGTCTTGATCGATTTTGGGGGTTGGGAAGGATCAGGTGATGGTTTTGGGTGTGATTTGGTTTTCGTCTAGAACATCAAAAATCCTTCAGGATGCTCCAAAATGACTCATCTATATCTATAATGATAGATCTTGATTAGGAGTATCTTTTTCTAGTACATGTCAAGTATCTATTTTGAAGTCTTGATCGATTTTGGGGGTTGGGAAGGATCAGGTGATGGTTTTGGGTGTGATTTGATTTTCGTCTAGAACATCAAAAATCCTTCAGGATGCTCCAAAATGACTCATCTATATCTATAATGATAGATCTTGATTAGGAGTATCTTTTTCTAGTACATGTCAAGTATCTATTTTGAAGTCTTGATCGATTTTGGGGGTTGGGAAGGATCAGGTGATGGTTTTGGGTGTGATTTGATTTTCGTCTAGAACATCAAAAATCCTTCAGGATGCTCCAAAATGACTCATCTATATCTATAATGATAGATCTTGATTAGGAGTATCTTTTTCTAGTACATGTCAAGTATCTATTTTGAAGTCTTGATCGATTTTGGGGGTTGGGAAAGATCATATGATGGTTTTGGGTGTGATTTGATTTTCGTCTAGAACATCAAAAATCGTTCAGGATGCTCCAAAATGACTCATCTATATCTATAATGATAGATCTTGATAAGGAGTATCTTTTTCTAGTACATGTCAAGTATCTATTTTGAAGTCTTGATCGATTTTGGGGGTTGGGAAGGATCAGGTGATGGTTTTGGGTGTGATTTTATTTTCGTCTAGAACATCAAAAATCCTTCAGGATGCTCCAAAATGACTCATTTATATCTATAATGATAGATCTTGATTAGGAGTATCTTTTTCTAGTACATGTCAAGTATCTATTTTGAAGTCTTGATCGATTTTGAGGGTTGGGAAGGATCAGGTAATGGTTTTGGGTGTGATTTGATTTTCGTCTAGAACATCAAAAATCCTTCAGGATGCTCCAAAATGACTCATCTATATCTATAATGATAGATCTTGATTAGGAGTATCTTTTTCTAGTACATGTCAAGTATCTATTTTGAAGTCTTGATCGATTTTGGGGGTTGGGAAGGATCAGGTGATGGTTTTGGGTGTGATTTGATTTTCGTCTAGAACATCAAAAATCCTTCAGGATGCTCCAAAATGACCCATCTATATCTATAATGATAGATCTTGATTAGGAGTATCTTTTTCTAGTACATGTCAAGTATCTATTTTGAAGTCTTGATCGATTTTGGGGGTTGGGAAGGATCAGGTGATGGTTTTGGGTGTGATTTGATTTTCGTCTAGAACATCAAAAATCCTTCAGGATGCTCCAAAATGACTCATCTATATCTATAATGATAGATCTTGATTAGGAGTATCTTTTTCTAGTACATGTCAAGTATCTATTTTGAAGTCTTGATCGATTTTGGGGGTTGGGAAGGATCAGGTGATGGTTTTGGGTGTGATTTGATTTTCGTCTAGAACATCAAAAATCCTTCAGGATGCTCCAAAATGACTCATCTATATCTATAATGATAGATCTTGATTAGGAGTATCTTTTTCTAGTACATGTCAAGTATCTATTTTGAAGTCTTGATCGATTTTGGGGGTTGGGAAGGATCAGGTGATGGTTTTGGGTGTGATTTGATTTTCGTCTAGAACATCAAAAATCCTTCAGGATGCTCCAAAATGACTCATCTATATCTATAATGATAGATCTTGATTAGGAGTATCTTTTTCTAGTACATGTCAAGTATCTATTTTGAAGTCTTGATCGATTTTGGGGGTTGGGAAGGATCAGGTGATGGTTTTGGGTGTGATTTGATTTTCGTCTAGAACATCAAAAATCCTTCAGGATGCTCCAAAATGACTCATCTATATCTATAATGATAGATCTTGATTAGGAGTATCTTTTTCTAGTACATGTCAAGTATCTATTTTGAAGTCTTGATCGATTTTGGGGGTTGGGAAGGATCAGGTGATGGTTTTGGGTGTGATTTGATTTTCGTCTAGAACATCAAAAATCCTTCAGGATGCTCCAAAATGACTCATCTATATCTATAATGATAGATCTTGATTAGGAGTATCTTTTTCTAGTACATGTCAAGTATCTATTTTGAAGTCTTGATCGATTTTGGGGGTTGGGAAGGATCAGGTGATGGTTTTGGGTGTGATTTGATTTTCGTCTAGAACATCAAAAATCCTTCAGGATGCTCCAAAATGACTCATCTATATCTATAATGATAGATCTTGATTAGGAGTATCTTTTTCTAGTACATGTCAAGTATCTATTTTGAAGTCTTGATCGATTTTGGGGGTTGGGAAGGATCAGGTGATGGTTTTGGGTGTGATTTGATTTTCGTCTAGAACATCAAAAATCCTTCAGGATGCTCCAAAATGACTCATCTATATCTATAATGATAGATCTTGATTAGGAGTATCTTTTTCTAGTACATGTCAAGTATCTATTTTGAAGTCTTGATCGATTTTGGGGGTTGGGAAGGATCAGGTGATGGTTTTGGGTGTGATTTGATTTTCGTCTAGAACATCAAAAATCCTTCAGGATGCTCCAAAATGACTCATCTATATCTATAATGATAGATCTTGATTAGGAGTATCTTTTTCTAGTACATGTCAAGTATCTATTTTGGAGTCTTGATCGATTTTGGGGGTTGGGAAGGATCAGGTGATGGTTTTGGGTGTGATTTGATTTTCGTCTAGAACATCAAAAATCCTTCAGGATGCTCCAAAATGACTCATCTATATCTATAATGATAGATCTTGATTAGGAGTATCTTTTTCTAGTACATGTCAAGTATCTATTTTGAAGTCTTGATCGATTTTGGGGGTTGGGAAGGATCAGGTGATGGTTTTGGGTGTGATTTGATTTTCGTCTAGAACATCAAAAATCCTTCAGGATGCTCCAAAATGACTCATCTATATCTATAATGATAGATCTTGATTAGGAGTATCTTTTTCTAGTACATGTCAAGTATCTATTTTGAAGTCTTGATCGATTTTGGGGGTTGGGAAGGATCAGGTGATGGTTTTGGGTGTGATTTGATTTTCGTCTAGAACATCAAAAATCCTTCAGGATGCTCCAAAATGACTCATCTATATCTATAATGATAGATCTTGATTAGGAGTATCTTTTTCTAATACATGTCAAGTATCTATTTTGAAGTCTTGATCGATTTTGGGGGTTGGGAAGGATCAGGTGATGGTTTTGGGTGTGATTTGATTTTCGTCTAGAACATCAAAAATCCTTCAGGATGCTCCAAAATGACTCATCTATATCTATAATGATAGATCTTGATTAGGAGTATCTTTTTCTAGTACATGTCAAGTATCTATTTTGAAGTCTTGATCGATTTTGGGGGTTGGGAAGGATCAGGTGATGGTTTTGGGTGTGATTTGATTTTCGTCTAGAACATCAAAAATCCTTCAGGATGCTCCAAAATGACTCATCTATATCTATAATGATAGATCTTGATTAGGAGTATCTTTTTCTAGTACATGTCAAGTATCTATTTTGAAGTCTTGATCGATTTTGGGGGTTGGGAAGGATCAGGTGATGGTTTTGGGTGTGATTTGATTTTCGTCTAGAACATCAAAAATCCTTCAGGATGCTCCAAAATGACTCATCTATATCTATAATGATAGATCTTGATTAGGAGTATCTTTTTCTAGTACATGTCAAGTATCTATTTTGAAGTCTTGATCGATTTTGGGGGTTGGGAAGGATCAGGTGATGGTTTTGGGTGTGATTTGATTTTCGTCTAGAACATCAAAAATCCTTCAGGATGCTCCAAAATGACTCATCTATATCTATAATGATAGATCTTGATTAGGAGTATCTTTTTCTAGTACATGTCAAGTATCTATTTTGAAGTCTTGATCGATTTTGGGGGTTGGGAAGGATCAGGTGATGGTTTTGGGTGTGATTTGATTTTCGTCTAGAACATCAAAAATCCTTCAGGATGCTCCAAAATGACTCATCTATATCTATAATGATAGATCTTGATTAGGAGTATCTTTTTCTAGTACATGTCAAGTATCTATTTTGAAGTCTTGATCGATTTTGGGGGTTGGGAAGGATCAGGTGATGGTTTTGGGTGTGATTTGATTTTCGTCTAGAACATCAAAAATCCTTCAGGATGCTCCAAAATGACTCATCTATATCTATAATGATAGATCTTGATTAGGAGTATCTTTTTCTAGTACATGTCAAGTATCTATTTTGAAGTCTTGATCGATTTTGGGGGTTGGGAAGGATCAGGTGATGGTTTTGGGTGTGATTTGATTTTCGTCTAGAACATCAAAAATCCTTCAGGATGCTCCAAAATGACTCATCTATATCTATAATGATAGATCTTGATTAGGAGTATCTTTTTCTAGTACATGTCAAGTATCTATTTTGAAGTCTTGATCGATTTTGGGGGTTGGGAAGGATCAGGTGATGGTTTTGGGTGTGGTTTGATTTTCGTCTAGAACATCAAAAATCCTTCAGGATGCTCCAAAATGACTCATCTATATCTATAATGATAGATCTTGATTAGGAGTATCTTTTTCTAGTACATGTCAAGTATCTATTTTGAAGTCTTGATCGATTTTGGGGGTTGGGAAGGATCAGGTGATGGTTTTGGGTGTGATTTGATTTTCGTCTAGAACATCAAAAATCCTTCAGGATGCTCCAAAATGACTCATCTATATCTATAATGATAGATCTTGATTATTAGTATCTTTTTCTAGTACATGTCAAGTATCTATTTTGAAGTCTTGATCGATTTTGGGGGTTGGGAAGGATCAGGTGATGGTTTTGGGTGTGATTTGATTTTCGTCTAGAACATCAAAAATCCTTCAGGATGCTCCAAAATGACTCATCTATATCTATAATGATAGATCTTGATTAGGAGTATCTTTTTCTAGTACATGTCAAGTATCTATTTTGAAGTCTTGATCGATTTTGGGGGTTGGGAAGGATCAGGTGATGGTTTTGGGTGTGATTTGATTTTCGTCTAGAACATCAAAAATCCTTCAGGATGCTCCAAAATGACTCATCTATATCTACAATGATAGATCTTGATTAGGAGTATCTTTTTCTAGTACATGTCAAGTATCTATTTTGAAGTCTTGATCGATTTTGGGGGTTGGGAAGGATCAGGTGATGGTTTTGGGTATGATTTGATTTTCGTCTAGAACATCAAAAATCCTTCAGGATGCTCCAAAATGACTCATCTATATCTATAATGATAGATCTTGATTAGGAGTATCTTTTTCTAGTACATGTCAAGTATCTATTTTGAAGTCTTGATCGATTTTGGGGGTTGGGAAGGATCAGGTGATGGTTTTGGGTGTGATTTGATTTTCGTCTAGAACATCAAAAATCCTTCAGGATGCTCCAAAATGACTCATCTATATCTATAATGATAGATCTTGATTAGGAGTATCTTTTTCTAGTACATGTCAAGTATCTATTTTGAAGTCTTGATCGATTTTGGGGGTTGGGAAGGATCAGGTGATGGTTTTGGGTGTGATTTGATTTTCGTCTAGAACATCAAAAATCCTTCAGGATGCTCCAAAATGACTCATCTATATCTATAATGATAGATCTTGATTAGGAGTATCTTTTTCTAGTACATGTCAAGTATCTATTTTGAAGTCTTGATCGATTTTGGGGGTTGGGAAGGATCAGGTGATAGTTTTGGGTGTGATTTGATTTTCGTCTAGAACATCAAAAATCCTTCAGGATGCTCCAAAATGACTCATCTATATCTATAATGATAGATCTTGATTAGGAGTATCTTTTTCTAGTACATGTCAAGTATCTATTTTGAAGTCTTGATCGATTTTTAGGGTTGGGAAGGATCAGGTGATGGTTTTGGGTGTGATTTGATTTTCGTCTAGAACATCAAAAATCCTTCAGGATGCTCCAAAATGACTCATCTATATCTATAATGATAGATCTTGATTAGGAGTATCTTTTTCTAGTACATGTCAAGTATCTATTTTGAAGTCTTGATCGATTTTGGGGGTTGGGAAGGATCAGGTGATGGTTTTGGGTGTGATTTGATTTTCGTCTAGAACATCAAAAATCCTTCAGGATGCTCCAAAATGACTCATCTATATCTATAATGGTAGATCTTGGTTAGGAGTATCTTTTTCTAGTACATGTCAAGTATCTATTTTGAAGTCTTGATCGATTTTGGGGGTTGGGAAGGATCAGGTGATGGTTTTGGGTGTGATTTGATTTTCGTCTAGAACATCAAAAATCCTTCAGGATGCTCCAAAATGACTCATCTATATCTATAATGATAGATCTTGATTAGGAGTATCTTTTTCTGGTACATGTCAAGTATCTATTTTGAAGTCTTGATCGATTTTGGGGGTTGGGAAGGATCAGGTGATGGTTTTGGGTGTGATTTGATTTTCGTCTAGAACATCAAAAATCCTTCAGGATGCTCCAAAATGACTCATCTATATCTATAATGATAGATCTTGATTAGGAGTATCTTTTTCTAGTACATGTCAAGTATCTATTTTGAAGTCTTGATCGATTTTGGGGGTTGGGAAGGATCAGGTGATGGTTTTGGGTGTGATTTGATTTTCGTCTAGAACATCAAAAATCCTTCAGGATGCTCCAAAATGACTCATCTATATCTATAATGATAGATCTTGATTAGGAGTATCTTTTTCTAGTACATGTCAAGTATCTATTTTGAAGTCTTGATCGATTTTGGGGGTTGGGAAGGATCAGGTGATGGTTTTGGGTGTGATTTTATTTTCGTCTAGAACATCAAAAATCCTTCAGGATGCTCCAAAATGACTCATCTATATCTATAATGATAGATCTTGATTAGGAGTATCTTTTTCTAGTACATGTCAAGTATCTATTTTGAAGTCTTGATCGATTTTGGGGGTTGGGAAGGATCAGGTGATGGTTTTGGGTGTGATTTGATTTTCGTCTAGAACATCAAAAATCCTTCAGGATGCTCCAAAATGACTCATCTATATCTATAATGATAGATCTTGATTAGGAGTATCTTTTTCTAGTACATGTCAAGTATCTATTTTGAAGTCTTGATCGATTTTGGGGGTTGGGAAGGATCAGGTGATGGTTTTGGGTGTGATTTGAATTTCGTCTAGAACATCAAAAATCCTTCAGGATGCTCTAAAATGACTCATCTATATCTATAATGATAGATCTTGATTAGGAGTATCTTTTTCTAGTACATGGGGGTTGGGAAGGATCAGGTGATGGTTTTGGGTGTGATTTGATTTTCGTCTAGAACATCAAAAATCCTTCAGGATGCTCCAAAATGACTCATCTATATCTATAATGATAGATCTTGATTAGGAGTATCTTTTTCTAGTACATGTCAAGTATCTATTTTGAAGTCTTGATCGATTTTGGGGGTTGGGAAGGATCAGGTGATGTTTTTGGGTGTGATTTGATTTTCGTCTAGAACATCAAAAATCCTTCAGGATGCTCCAAAATGACTCATCTATATCTATAAGGATAGATCTTGATTAGGAGTATCTTTTTCTAGTACATGTCAAGTATCTATTTTGAAGTCTTGATCGATTTTGGGGGTTGGGAAGGATCAGGTGATGGTTTTGGGTGTGATTTGATTTTCGTCTAGAACATCAAAAATCCTTCAGGATGCTCCAAAATGACTCATCTATATCTATAATGATAGATCTTGATTAGGAATATCTTTTTCTAGTACATGTCAAGTATCTATTTTGAAGTCTTGATCGATTTTGGGGGTTGGGAAGGATCAGGTGATGGTTTTGGGTGTGATTTGATTTTCGTCTAGAACATCAAAAATCCTTCAGGATGCTCCAAAATGACTCATCTATATCTATAATGATAGATCTTGATTAGGAGTATCTTTTTCTAGTACATGTCAAGTATCTATTTTGAAGTCTTGATCGATTTTGGGGGTTGGGAAGGATCAGGTGATTGTTTTGGGTGTGATTTGATTTTCGTCTAGAACATCAAAAATCCTTCAGGATGCTCCAAAATGACTCATCTATATCTATAATGATAGATCTTGATTAGGAGTATCTTTTTCTAGTACATGTCAAGTATCTATTTTGAAGTCTTGATCGATTTTGGGGGTTGGGAAGGATCAGGTGATGGTTTTGGGTGTGATTTGATTTTCGTCTAGAATATCAAAAATCCTTCAGGATGCTCCAAAATGACTCATCTATATCCATAATGATAGATCTTGATTAGGAGTATCTTTTTCTAGTACATGTCAAGTATCTATTTTGAAGTCTTGATCGATTTTGGGGGTTGGGAAGGATCAGGTGATGGTTTTGGGTGTGATTTGATTTTCGTCTAGAACATCAAAAATCCTTCAGGATGCTCCAAAATGACTCATCTATATCTATAATGATAGATCTTGATTAGGAGTATCTTTTTCTAGTACATGTCAAGTATCTATTTTGAAGTCTTGATCGATTTTGGGGGTTGGGAAGGATCAGGTGATGGTTTTGGGTGTGATTTGATTTTCGTCTAGAACATCAAAAATCCTTCAGGATGCTCCAAAATGACTCATCTATATCTATAATGATAGATCTTGATTAGGAGTATCCTTTTCTAGTACATGTCAAGTATCTATTTTGAAGTCTTGATCGATTGGGGGTTGGGAAGGATCAGGTGATGGTTTTGGGTGTGATTTGATTTTCGTCTAGAACATCAAAAATCCTTCAGGATGCTCCAAAATAACTTATCTATATCTATAATGATAGATCTTGATTAGGAGTATCTTTTTCTAGTACATGTCAAGTATCTATTTTGAAGTCTTGATCGATTTTGGGGGTTGGGAAGGATCAGGTGATGGTTTTGGGTGTGATTTGGTTTTCGTCTAGAACATCAAAAATCCTTCAGGATGCTCCAAAATGACTCATCTATATCTATAATGATAGATCTTGATTAGGAGTATCTTTTTCTAGTACATGTCAAGTATCTATTTTGAAGTCTTGATCGATTTTGGGGGTTGGGAAGGATCAGGTGATGGTTTTGGGTGTGATTTGATTTTCGTCTAGAACATCAAAAATCCTTCAGGATGCTCCAAAATGACTCATCTATATCTATAATGATAGATCTTGATTAGGAGTATCTTTTTCTAGTACATGTCAAGTATCTATTTTGAAGTCTTGATCGATTTTGGGGGTTGGGAAGGATCAGGTGATGGTTTTGGGTGTGATTTGATTTTCGTCTAGAACATCAAAAATCCTTCAGGATGCTCCAAAATGACTCATCTATATCTATAATGATAGATCTTGATTAGGAGTATCTTTTTCTAGTACATGTCAAGTATCTATTTTGAAGTCTTGATCGATTTTGGGGGTTGGGAAAGATCATATGATGGTTTTGGGTGTGATTTGATTTTCGTCTAGAACATCAAAAATCGTTCAGGATGCTCCAAAATGACTCATCTATATCTATAATGATAGATCTTGATAAGGAGTATCTTTTTCTAGTACATGTCAAGTATCTATTTTGAAGTCTTGATCGATTTTGGGGGTTGGGAAGGATCAGGTGATGGTTTTGGGTGTGATTTTATTTTCGTCTAGAACATCAAAAATCCTTCAGGATGCTCCAAAATGACTCATTTATATCTATAATGATAGATCTTGATTAGGAGTATCTTTTTCTAGTACATGTCAAGTATCTATTTTGAAGTCTTGATCGATTTTGAGGGTTGGGAAGGATCAGGTAATGGTTTTGGGTGTGATTTGATTTTCGTCTAGAACATCAAAAATCCTTCAGGATGCTCCAAAATGACTCATCTATATCTATAATGATAGATCTTGATTAGGAGTATCTTTTTCTAGTACATGTCAAGTATCTATTTTGAAGTCTTGATCGATTTTGGGGGTTGGGAAGGATCAGGTGATGGTTTTGGGTGTGATTTGATTTTCGTCTAGAACATCAAAAATCCTTCAGGATGCTCCAAAATGACCCATCTATATCTATAATGATAGATCTTGATTAGGAGTATCTTTTTCTAGTACATGTCAAGTATCTATTTTGAAGTCTTGATCGATTTTGGGGGTTGGGAAGGATCAGGTGATGGTTTTGGGTGTGATTTGATTTTCGTCTAGAACATCAAAAATCCTTCAGGATGCTCCAAAATGACTCATCTATATCTATAATGATAGATCTTGATTAGGAGTATCTTTTTCTAGTACATGTCAAGTATCTATTTTGAAGTCTTGATCGATTTTGGGGGTTGGGAAGGATCAGGTGATGGTTTTGGGTGTGATTTGATTTTCGTCTAGAACATCAAAAATCCTTCAGGATGCTCCAAAATGACTCATCTATATCTATAATGATAGATCTTGATTAGGAGTATCTTTTTCTAGTACATGTCAAGTATCTATTTTGAAGTCTTGATCGATTTTGGGGGTTGGGAAGGATCAGGTGATGGTTTTGGGTGTGATTTGATTTTCGTCTAGAACATCAAAAATCCTTCAGGATGCTCCAAAATGACTCATCTATATCTATAATGATAGATCTTGATTAGGAGTATCTTTTTCTAGTACATGTCAAGTATCTATTTTGAAGTCTTGATCGATTTTGGGGGTTGGGAAGGATCAGGTGATGGTTTTGGGTGTGATTTGATTTTCGTCTAGAACATCAAAAATCCTTCAGGATGCTCCAAAATGACTCATCTATATCTATAATGATAGATCTTGATTAGGAGTATCTTTTTCTAGTACATGTCAAGTATCTATTTTGAAGTCTTGATCGATTTTGGGGGTTGGGAAGGATCAGGTGATGGTTTTGGGTGTGATTTGATTTTCGTCTAGAACATCAAAAATCCTTCAGGATGCTCCAAAATGACTCATCTATATCTATAATGATAGATCTTGATTAGGAGTATCTTTTTCTAGTACATGTCAAGTATCTATTTTGAAGTCTTGATCGATTTTGGGGGTTGGGAAGGATCAGGTGATGGTTTTGGGTGTGATTTGATTTTCGTCTAGAACATCAAAAATCCTTCAGGATGCTCCAAAATGACTCATCTATATCTATAATGATAGATCTTGATTAGGAGTATCTTTTTCTAGTACATGTCAAGTATCTATTTTGAAGTCTTGATCGATTTTGGGGGTTGGGAAGGATCAGGTGATGGTTTTGGGTGTGATTTGATTTTCGTCTAGAACATCAAAAATCCTTCAGGATGCTCCAAAATGACTCATCTATATCTATAATGATAGATCTTGATTAGGAGTATCTTTTTCTAGTACATGTCAAGTATCTATTTTGAAGTCTTGATCGATTTTGGGGGTTGGGAAGGATCAGGTGATGGTTTTGGGTGTGATTTGATTTTCGTCTAGAACATCAAAAATCCTTCAGGATGCTCCAAAATGACTCATCTATATCTATAATGATAGATCTTGATTAGGAGTATCTTTTTCTAGTACATGTCAAGTATCTATTTTGGAGTCTTGATCGATTTTGGGGGTTGGGAAGGATCAGGTGATGGTTTTGGGTGTGATTTGATTTTCGTCTAGAACATCAAAAATCCTTCAGGATGCTCCAAAATGACTCATCTATATCTATAATGATAGATCTTGATTAGGAGTATCTTTTTCTAGTACATGTCAAGTATCTATTTTGAAGTCTTGATCGATTTTGGGGGTTGGGAAGGATCAGGTGATGGTTTTGGGTGTGATTTGATTTTCGTCTAGAACATCAAAAATCCTTCAGGATGCTCCAAAATGACTCATCTATATCTATAATGATAGATCTTGATTAGGAGTATCTTTTTCTAGTACATGTCAAGTATCTATTTTGAAGTCTTGATCGATTTTGGGGGTTGGGAAGGATCAGGTGATGGTTTTGGGTGTGATTTGATTTTCGTCTAGAACATCAAAAATCCTTCAGGATGCTCCAAAATGACTCATCTATATCTATAATGATAGATCTTGATTAGGAGTATCTTTTTCTAATACATGTCAAGTATCTATTTTGAAGTCTTGATCGATTTTGGGGGTTGGGAAGGATCAGGTGATGGTTTTGGGTGTGATTTGATTTTCGTCTAGAACATCAAAAATCCTTCAGGATGCTCCAAAATGACTCATCTATATCTATAATGATAGATCTTGATTAGGAGTATCTTTTTCTAGTACATGTCAAGTATCTATTTTGAAGTCTTGATCGATTTTGGGGGTTGGGAAGGATCAGGTGATGGTTTTGGGTGTGATTTGATTTTCGTCTAGAACATCAAAAATCCTTCAGGATGCTCCAAAATGACTCATCTATATCTATAATGATAGATCTTGATTAGGAGTATCTTTTTCTAGTACATGTCAAGTATCTATTTTGAAGTCTTGATCGATTTTGGGGGTTGGGAAGGATCAGGTGATGGTTTTGGGTGTGATTTGATTTTCGTCTAGAACATCAAAAATCCTTCAGGATGCTCCAAAATGACTCATCTATATCTATAATGATAGATCTTGATTAGGAGTATCTTTTTCTAGTACATGTCAAGTATCTATTTTGAAGTCTTGATCGATTTTGGGGGTTGGGAAGGATCAGGTGATGGTTTTGGGTGTGATTTGATTTTCGTCTAGAACATCAAAAATCCTTCAGGATGCTCCAAAATGACTCATCTATATCTATAATGATAGATCTTGATTAGGAGTATCTTTTTCTAGTACATGTCAAGTATCTATTTTGAAGTCTTGATCGATTTTGGGGGTTGGGAAGGATCAGGTGATGGTTTTGGGTGTGATTTGATTTTCGTCTAGAACATCAAAAATCCTTCAGGATGCTCCAAAATGACTCATCTATATCTATAATGATAGATCTTGATTAGGAGTATCTTTTTCTAGTACATGTCAAGTATCTATTTTGAAGTCTTGATCGATTTTGGGGGTTGGGAAGGATCAGGTGATGGTTTTGGGTGTGATTTGATTTTCGTCTAGAACATCAAAAATCCTTCAGGATGCTCCAAAATGACTCATCTATATCTATAATGATAGATCTTGATTAGGAGTATCTTTTTCTAGTACATGTCAAGTATCTATTTTGAAGTCTTGATCGATTTTGGGGGTTGGGAAGGATCAGGTGATGGTTTTGGGTGTGATTTGATTTTCGTCTAGAACATCAAAAATCCTTCAGGATGCTCCAAAATGACTCATCTATATCTATAATGATAGATCTTGATTAGGAGTATCTTTTTCTAGTACATGTCAAGTATCTATTTTGAAGTCTTGATCGATTTTGGGGGTTGGGAAGGATCAGGTGATGGTTTTGGGTGTGATTTGATTTTCGTCTAGAACATCAAAAATCCTTCAGGATGCTCCAAAATGACTCATCTATATCTATAATGATAGATCTTGATTAGGAGTATCTTTTTCTAGTACATGTCAAGTATCTATTTTGAAGTCTTGATCGATTTTGGGGGTTGGGAAGGATCAGGTGATGGTTTTGGGTGTGATTTGATTTTCGTCTAGAACATCAAAAATCCTTCAGGATGCTCCAAAATGACTCATCTATATCTATAATGATAGATCTTGATTAGGAGTATCTTTTTCTGTCAAGTATCTATTTTGAAGTCTTGATCGATTTTGGGGGTTGGGAAGGATCAGGTGATGGTTTTGGGTGTGATTTGATTTTCGTCTAGAACATCAAAAATCCTTCAGGATGCTCCAAAATGACTCATCTATATCTATAATGATAGATCTTGATTAGGAGTATCTTTTTGTAGTACATGTCAAGTATCTATTTTGAAGTCTTGATCGATTTTGGGGGTTGGGAAGGATCAGGTGATGGTTTTGGGTGTGATTTGATTTTCGTCTAGAACATCAAAAATCCTTCAGGATGCTCCAAAATGACTCATCTATATCTATAATGATAGATCTTGAATAGGAGTATCTTTTTCTAGTACATGTCAAGTATCTATTTTGAAGTCTTGATCGATTTTGGGGGTTGGGAAGGATCAGGTGATGGTTTTGGGTGTGATTTGATTTTCGTCTAGAACATCAAAAATCCTTCAGGATGCTCCAAAATGACTCATCTATATCTATAATGATAGATCTTGATTAGGAGTATCTTTTTCTAGTACATGTCAAGTATCTATTTTGAAGTCTTGATCGATTTTGGGGGTTGGGAAGGATCAGGTGATGGTTTTGGGTGTGATTTGATTTTCGTCTAGAACATCAAAAATCCTTCAGGATGCTCCAAAATGACTCATCTATATCTATAATGATAGATCTTGATTAGGAGTATCTTTTTCTAGTACATGTCAAGTATCTATTTTGAAGTCTTGATCGATTTTGGGGGTTGGGAAGGATCAGGTGATGGTTTTGGGTGTGATTTGATTTTCGTCTAGAACATCAAAAATCCTTCAGGATGCTCCAAAATGACTCATCTATATCTATAATGATAGATCTTGATTAGGAGTATCTTTTTCTAGTACATGTCAAGTATCTATTTTGAAGTCTTGATCGATTTTGGGGGTTGGGAAGGATCAGGTGATGGTTTTGGGTGTGATTTGATTTTCGTCTAGAACATCAAAAATCCTTCAGGATGCTCCAAAATGACTCATCTATATCTATAATGATAGATCTTGATTAGGAGTATCTTTTTGTAGTACATGTCAAGTATCTATTTTGAAGTCTTGATCGATTTTGGGGGTTGGGAAGGATCAGGTGATGGTTTTGGGTGTGATTTGATTTTCGTCTAGAACATCAAAAATCCTTCAGGATGCTCCAAAATGAATCATCTATATCTATAATGATAGATCTTGATTAGGAGTATCTTTTTCTAGTACATGTCAAGTATCTATTTTGAAGTCTTGATCGATTTTGGGGGTTGGGAAGGATCAGGTGATGGTTTTGGGTGTGATTTGATTTTCATCTAGAACATCAAAAATCCTTCAGGATGCTCCAAAATGACTCATCTATATCTATAATGATAGATCTTGATTAGGAGTATCTTTTTCTAGTACATGTCAAGTATCTATTTTGAAGTCTTGATCGATTTTGGGGGTTGGGAAGGATCAGGTGATGGTTTTGGGTGTGATTTGATTTTCGTCTAGAACATCAAAAATCCTTCAGGATGCTCCAAAATGACTCATCTATATCTATAATGATAGATCTTGATTAGGAGTATCTTTTTCTAGTACATGTCAAGTATCTATTTTGAAGTCTTGATCGATTTTGGGGGTTGGGAAGGATCAGGTGATGGTTTTGGGTGTGATTTGATTTTCGTCTAGAACATCAAAAATCCTTCAGGATGCTCCAAAATGACTCATCTATATCTATAATGATAGATCTTGATTAGGAGTATCTTTTTCTAGTACATGTCAAGTATCTATTTTGAAGTCTTGATCGATTTTGGGGGTTGGGAAGGATCAGGTGATGGTTTTGGGTGTGATTTGATTTTCGTCTAGAACATCAAAAATCCTTCAGGATGCTCCAAAATGACTCATCTATATCTATAATGATAGATCTTGATTAGGAGTATCTTTTTCTAGTACATGTCAAGTATCTATTTTGAAGTCTTGATCGATTTTGGGGGTTGGGAAGGATCAGGTGATGGTTTTGGGTGTGATTTGATTTTCGTCTAGAACATCAAAAATCCTTCAGGATGCTCCAAAATGACTCATCTATATCTATAATGATAGATCTTGATTAGGAGTATCTTTTTCTAGTACATGTCAAGTATCTATTTTGAAGTCTTGATCGATTTTGGGGGTTGGGAAGGATCAGGTGATGGTTTTGGGTGTGATTTGATTTTCGTCTAGAACATCAAAAATCCTTCAGGATGCTCCAAAATGACTCATCTATATCTATAATGATAGATCTTGATTAGGAGTATCTTTTTCTAGTACATGTCAAGTATCTATTTTGAAGTCTTGATCGATTTTGGGGGTTGGGAAGGATCAGGTGATGGTTTTGGGTGTGATTTGATTTTCGTCTAGAACATCAAAAATCCTTCAGGATGCTCCAAAATGACTCATCTATATCTATAATGATAGATCTTGATTAGGAGTATCTTTTTCTAGTACATGTCAAGTATCTATTTTGAAGTCTTGATCGATTTTGGGGGTTGGGAAGGATCAGGTGATGGTTTTGGGTGTGATTTGATTTTCGTCTAGAACATCAAAAATCCTTCAGGATGCTCCAAAATGACTCATCTATATCTATAATGATAGATCTTGATTAGGAGTATCTTTTTCTTGTACATGTCAAGTATCTATTTTGAAGTCTTGATCGATTTTGGGGGTTGGGAAGGATCAGGTGATGGTTTTGGGTGTGATTTGATTTTCGTCTAGAACATCAAAAATCCTTCAGGATGCTCCAAAATGACTCATCTATATCTATAATGATAGATCTTGATTAGGAGTATCTTTTTCTAGTACATGTCAAGTATCTATTTTGAAGTCTTGATCGATTTTGGGGGTTGGGAAGGATCAGGTGATGGTTTTGGGTGTGATTTGATTTTCGTCTAGAACATCAAAAATCCTTCAGGATGCTCCAAAATGACTCATCTATATCTATAATGATAGATCTTGATTAGGAGTATCTTTTTCTAGTACATGTCAAGTATCTATTTTGAAGTCTTGATCGATTTTGGGGGTTGGGAAGGATCAGGTGATGGTTTTGGGTGTGATTTGATTTTCGTCTAGAACATCAAAAATCCTTCAGGATGCTCCAAAATGACTCATCTATATCTATAATGATAGATCTTGATTAGGAATATCTTTTTCTAGTACATGTCAAGTATCTATTTTGAAGTCTTGATCGATTTTGGGGGTTGGGAAGGATCAGGTGATGGTTTTGGGTGTGATTTGATTTTCGTCTAGAACATCAAAAATCCTTCAGGATGCTCCAAAATGACTCATCTATATCTATAATGATAGATCTTGATTAGGAGTATCTTTTTCTAGTACATGTCAAGTATCTATTTTGAAGTCTTGATCGATTTTGGGGGTTGGGAAGGATCAGGTGATGGTTTTGGGTGTGATTTGATTTTCGTCTAGAACATCAAAAATCCTTCAGGATGCTCCAAAATGACTCATCTATATCTATAATGATAGATCTTGATTAGGAGTATCTTTTTCTAGTACATGTCAAGTATCTATTTTGAAGTCTTGATCGATTTTGGGGGTTGGGAAGGATCAGGTGATGGTTTTGGGTGTGATTTGATTTTCGTCTAGAACATCAAAAATCCTTCAGGATGCTCCAAAATGACTCATCTATATCTATAATGATAGATCTTGATTAGGAGTATCTTTTTCTAGTACATGTCAAGTATCTATTTTGAAGTCTTGATCGATTTTGGGGGTTGGGAAGGATCAGGTGATGGTTTTGGGTGTGATTTGATTTTCGTCTAGAACATCAAAAATCCTTCAGGATGCTCCAAAATGACTCATCTATATCTATAATGATAGATCTTGATTAGGAGTATCTTTTTCTAGTACATGTCAAGTATCTATTTTGAAGTCTTGATCGATTTTGGGGGTTGGGAAGGATCAGGTGATGGTTTTGGGTGTGATTTGATTTTCGTCTGGAACATCAAAAATCCTTCAGGATGCTCCAAAATGACTCATCTATATCTATAATGATAGATCTTGATTAGGAGTATCTTTTTCTAGTACATGTCAAGTATCTATTTTGAAGTCTTGATCGATTTTGGGGGTTGGGAAGGATCAGGTGATGGTTTTGGGTGTGATTTGATTTTCGTCTAGAACATCAAAAATCCTTCAGGATGCTCCAAAATGACTCATCTATATCTATAATGATAGATCTTGATTATTAGTATCTTTTTCTAGTACATGTCAAGTATCTATTTTGAAGTCTTGATCGATTTTGGGGGTTGGGAAGGATCAGGTGATGGTTTTGGGTGTGATTTGATTTTCGTCTAGAACATCAAAAATCCTTCAGGATGCTCCAAAATGACTCATCTATATCTATAATGATAGATCTTGATTAGGAGTATCTTTTTCTAGTACATGTCAAGTATCTATTTTGAAGTCTTGATCGATTTTGGGGGTTGGGAAGGATCAGGTGATGGTTTTGGGTGTGATTTGATTTTCGTCTAGAACATCAAAAATCCTTCAGGATGCTCCAAAATGACTCATCTATATCTATAATGATAGATCTTGATTAGGAGTATCTTTTTCTAGTACATGTCAAGTATCTATTTTGAAGTCTTGATCGATTTTGGGGGTTGGGAAGGATCAGGTGATGGTTTTGGGTGTGATTTGATTTTCGTCTAGAACATCAAAAATCCTTCAGGATGCTCCAAAATGACTCATCTATATCTATAATGATAGATCTTGATTAGGAGTATCTTTTTCTAGTACATGTCAAGTATCTATTTTGAAGTCTTGATCGATTTTGGGGGTTGGGAAGGATCAGGTGATGGTTTTGGGTGTGATTTGATTTTCGTCTAGAACATCAAAAATCCTTCAGGATGCTCCAAAATGACTCATCTATATCTATAATGATAGATCTTGATTAGGAGTATCTTTTTCTAGTACATGTCAAGTATCTATTTTGGAGTCTTGATCGATTTTGGGCGTTGGGAAGGATCAGGTGATGGTTTTGGGTGTGATTTGATTTTCGTCTAGAACATCAAAAATCCTTCAGGATGCTCCAAAATGACTCATCTATATCTATAATGATAGATCTTGATTAGGAGTATCTTTTTCTAGTACATGTCAAGTATCTATTTTGAAGTCTTGATCGATTTTGGGGGTTGGGAAGGATCAGGTGATGGTTTTGGGTGTGATTTGATTTTCGTCTAGAACATCAAAAATCCTTCAGGATGCTCCAAAATGACTCATCTATATCTATAATGATAGATCTTGATTAGGAGTATCTTTTTTTTGTACATGTCAAGTATCTATTTTGAAGTCTTGATCGATTTTGGGGGTTGGGAAGGATCAGGTGATGGTTTTGGGTGTGATTTGATTTTCGTCTAGAACATCAAAAATCCTTCAGGATGCTCCAAAATGACTCATCTATATCTATAATGATAGATCTTGATTAGGAGTATCTTTTTCTAGTACATGTCAAGTATCTATTTTGAAGTCTTGATCGATTTTGGGGGTTGGGAAGGATCAGGTGATGGTTTTGGGTGTGATTTGATTTTCGTCTAGAACATCAAAAATCCTTCAGGATGCTCCAAAATGACTCATCTATATCTATAATGATAGATCTTGATTAGGAGTATCTTTTTCTAGTACATGTCAAGTATCTATTTTGAAGTCTTGATCGATTTTGGGGGTTGGGAAGGATCAGGTGATGGTTTTGGGTGTGATTTGATTTTCGTCTAGAACATCAAAAATCCTTCAGGATGCTCCAAAATGACTCATCTATATCTATAATGATAGATCTTGATTAGGAGTATCTTTTTCTAGTACATGTCAAGTATCTATTTTGAAGTCTTGATCGATTTTGGGGGTTGGGAAGGATCAGGTGATGGTTTTGGGTGTGATTTGATTTTCGTCTAGAACATCAAAAATCCTTCAGGATGCTCCAAAATGACTCATCTATATCTATAATGATAGATCTTGATTAGGAGTATCTTTTTCTAGTACATGTCAAGTATCTATTTTGAAGTCTTGATCGATTTTGGGGGTTGGGAAGGATCAGGTGATGGTTTTGGGTGTGATTTGATTTTCGTCTAGAACATCAAAAATCCTTCAGGATGCTCCAAAATGACTCATCTATATCTATAATGATAGATCTTGATTAGGAGTATCTTTTTCTAGTACATGTCAAGTATCTATTTTGAAGTCTTGATCGATTTTGGGGGTTGGGAAGGATCAGGTGATGGTTTTGGGTGTGATTTGATTTTCGTCTAGAACATCAAAAATCCTTCAGGATGCTCCAAAATGACTCATCTATATCTATAATGATAGATCTTGATTAGGAGTATCTTTTTCTAGTACATGTCAAGTATCTATTTTGAAGTCTTGATCGATTTTGGGGGTTGGGAAGGATCAGGTGATGGTTTTGGGTGTGATTTGATTTTCGTCTAGAACATCAAAAATCCTTCAGGATGCTCCAAAATGACTCATCTATATCTATAATGATAGATCTTGATTAGGAGTATCTTTTTCTAGTACATGTCAAGTATCTATTTTGAAGTCTTGATCGATTTTGGGGGTTGGGAAGGATCAGGTGATGGTTTTGGGTGTGATTTGATTTTCGTCTAGAACATCAAAAATCCTTCAGGATGCTCCAAAATGACTCATCTATATCTATAATGATAGATCTTGATTAGGAGTATCTTTTTCTAGTACATGTCAAGTATCTATTTTGAAGTCTTGATCGATTTTGGGGGTTGGGAAGGATCAGGTGATGGTTTTGGGTGTGATTTGATTTTCGTCTAGAACATCAAAAATCCTTCAGGATGCTCCAAAATGACTCATCTATATCTATAATGATAGATCTTGATTAGGAGTATCTTTTTTTTGTACATGTCAAGTATCTATTTTGAAGTCTTGATCGATTTTGGGGCTTGGGAAGGATCAGGTGATGGTTTTGGGTGTGATTTGATTTTCGTCTAGAACATCAAAAATCCTTCAGGATGCTCCAAAATGACTCATCTATATCTATAATGATAGATCTTGATTAGGAGTATCTTTTTCTAGTACATGTCAAGTATCTATTTTGAAGTCTTGATCGATTTTGGGGGTTGGGAAGGATCAGGTGATGGTTTTGGGTGTGATTTGATTTTCGTCTAGAACATCAAAAATCCTTCAGGATGCTCCAAAATGACTCATCTATATCTATAATGATAGATCTTGATTAGGAGTATCTTTTTCTAGTACATGTCAAGTATCTATTTTGAAGTCTTGATCGATTTTGGGGGTTGGGAAGGATCAGGTGATGGTTTTGGGTGTGATTTGATTTTCGTCTAGAACATCAAAAATCCTTCAGGATGCTCCAAAATGACTCATCTATATCTATAATTATAGATCTTGATTAGGAGTATCTTTTTCTAGTACATGTCAAGTATCTATTTTGAAGTCTTGATCGATTTTGGGGGTTGGGAAGGATCAGGTGATGGTTTTGGGTGTGATTTGATTTTCGTCTAGAACATCAAAAATCCTTCAGGATGCTCCAAAATGACTCATCTATATCTATAATGATAGATCTTGATTAGGAGTATCTTTTTCTAGTACATGTCAAGTATCTATTTTGAAGTCTTGATCGATTTTGGGGGTTGGGAAGGATCAGGTGATGGTTTTGGGTGTGATTTGATTTTCGTCTAGAACATCAAAAATCCTTCAGGATGCTCCAAAATGACTCATCTATATCTATAATGATAGATCTTGATTAGGAGTATCTTTTTCTAGTACATGTCAAGTATCTATTTTGAAGTCTTGATCGATTTTGGGGGTTGGGAAGGATCAGGTGATGGTTTTGGGTGTGATTTGATTTTCGTCTAGAACATCAAAAATCCTTCAGGATGCTCCAAAATGACTCATCTATATCTATAATGATAGATCTTGATTAGGAGTATCTTTTTCTAGTACATGTCAAGTATCTATTTTGAAGTCTTGATCGATTTTGGGGGTTGGGAAGGATCAGGTGATGGTTTTGGGTGTGATTTGATTTTCGTCTAGAACATCAAAAATCCTTCAGGATGCTCCAAAATGACTCATCTATATCTATAATGATAGATCTTGATTAGGAGTATCTTTTTCTAGTACATGTCAAGTATCTATTTTGAAGTCTTGATCGATTTTGGGGGTTGGGAAGGATCAGGTGATGGTTTTGGGTGTGATTTGATTTTCGTCTAGAACATCAAAAATCCTTCAGGATGCTCCAAAATGACTCATCTATATCTATAATGATAGATCTTGATTAGGAGTATCTTTTTGTAGTACATGTCAAGTATCTATTTTGAAGTCTTGATCGATTTTGGGGGTTGGGAAGGATCAGGTGATGGTTTTGGGTGTGATTTGATTTTCGTCTAGAACATCAAAAATCCTTCAGGATGCTCCAAAATGAATCATCTATATCTATAATGATAGATCTTGATTAGGAGTATCTTTTTCTAGTACATGTCAAGTATCTATTTTGAAGTCTTGATCGATTTTGGGGGTTGGGAAGGATCAGGTGATGGTTTTGGGTGTGATTTGATTTTCATCTAGAACATCAAAAATCCTTCAGGATGCTCCAAAATGACTCATCTATATCTATAATGATAGATCTTGATTAGGAGTATCTTTTTCTAGTACATGTCAAGTATCTATTTTGAAGTCTTGATCGATTTTGGGGGTTGGGAAGGATCAGGTGATGGTTTTGGGTGTGATTTGATTTTCGTCTAGAACATCAAAAATCCTTCAGGATGCTCCAAAATGACTCATCTATATCTATAATGATAGATCTTGATTAGGAGTATCTTTTTCTAGTACATGTCAAGTATCTATTTTGAAGTCTTGATCGATTTTGGGGGTTGGGAAGGATCAGGTGATGGTTTTGGGTGTGATTTGATTTTCGTCTAGAACATCAAAAATCCTTCAGGATGCTCCAAAATGACTCATCTATATCTATAATGATAGATCTTGATTAGGAGTATCTTTTTCTAGTACATGTCAAGTATCTATTTTGAAGTCTTGATCGATTTTGGGGGTTGGGAAGGATCAGGTGATGGTTTTGGGTGTGATTTGATTTTCGTCTA
>NW_026605627.1:0-39785 GCF_945859685.1 Eupeodes corollae | reverse complement strand
AAAAAATGTGAAAAACTTGACATGGCTCTTAACATTTCGACAATTTAGCTGCTGTCACACTCGGCCTTGAAATCGATGGAGATTTTCGCATGAAAGCAGTATTCTAAAATGTTTAACCTTCCATAGGAAGTTAGTGTAATCGGTCCAAATTGTCGGATTGAAAATGTTAACATTTCTTGAAGTCTCAAGGTCAATTATGTATGGAATAAGAAATTTTTCTTAGTAAGGTCCCCTAAGTATTTTATTTATGAGAAATATTAACTTTCTAAAAATGCTATTAAAAGTAGTAAAAATTGCTTTGCCACTAAAAAACTCGTTAACAAGAAAAGAATTGGAAATAAAGCTCATTTTATACTATGCAAAAGATAGATTGTTGTTAACTATTAGTTAATTTTTTAGAAAAATGTATTTAAAACTTTGTTATGTAAAACTCAAAAACAACATTCAAACACAAGATAAACTAGTTAAGAAGTGATTATTGATTAAAGTGTCTATGAAACAAAAAAATATTGACTTCAAACTTTATGTATTTTACACAAAATGTTGATATTAAGACTTCTAAAAATATCGACAGAGACGGACACGAATAAGAAGTTATCAGTATGGATCCTATGCACAGTCACTTTTTTTGATTTGGGTCTGAGCGATCCGACACTCCCACACCTCATTCATACTTCTTACTAAATTGTCGACAAAGGTTCTTTTGTATGACAACTTATTTCCTGTTGATATTCATTTGAAAACAGGAAAACTGGATTTCACTGGTTAAAATGAAGCTGATGCAAAGTCAAAAGTGGTTAACTACAAAAACATTGACTAACTTTAACTCCTTAATTCCCAATCCACCTTTTATCAAGTGCCAAAAGTTTTTTTTTTCAATAACATATTCAAACTATACCAACATTTTTTCCTAAAGCCAACTACAAATTAACCAATAAACCCAAGAATTATTTCTGTTTTTCATTATAGATACAACTTTTTAACATTACGTACCTATCTCAAAACAAAATCACTTTTGACAAGGATATAACTTTCTCTAGGTTAAAAATTGTTTTCTTACATACCTTCATATGTTTCTGTTTATGTAGGTACATGTGGGTAGAAAAAATATCCCTAAATAAAAACGAGTTGACATTCCTATTATCCTTTTTTTGGAAACGGTAATATTTTTTGTCTTGAAGTTTTATTTTATTTTTAAATTGTGTGAGGGGGCTGAACAGAGCATACCCATACACCCAAAGTGAACATATTTTGTATGGTTACCTATGAACCCATTTTAGGCGTTCGACGATTTTGTTTTAAGGGTGTACGCCTACACATGTAAGCCATAAAATACCTTTAACGTAAACGTATGCAACAACAATAAAAAAAGGAACACGAAAACAAAAAACTTCAAAATGTATGAGAGTGTCATGTTTCTGAAGGGTTAACTGTTAACAGGACTTACATATGGGTGTCGTAAACTCCGTGTCACTTGATGGATGACGCATTTTATTACAACACTACTCTTTTCAAGAGCTGCTTCAGCTACCTGTTGAACACACATTCATTGAAATATACTTACATAATATTTACAAACTTGAAACAAAGCTACGAGTAGTTAATTAAAGGAATGCATAGGGAGTTATACTGCCTTCAACGCATACCTCACAACCTACTCTAAAAGACATTTAACTCGACCAAATCAAAAAGGGTGCATACGGATACCTGTGTAGGTATATTTTTCTTTGAAAGTTGAATAACTTTATGTAACATGTAGAAAATATAAACCTACTCAGGACTCAAACTACAATGTAAGCAGGATTTATATTTTGTAAATAGTGCATTCCTTTGCTTCTTATGTTCATTGAAATAGGATATTTAAATCCTTGTTAAGATGTGATAGATTTATAAATCCACTTTTACACAAGTATTTACAAAAGTAATGGAAATAGGAGTACATTCACATAAGAGCAATCAAACTCAATTACAAATATATTTTACTTTAGCTTGAGCCCCTAAATTATTATTCTTCAAAGACTAGGTGTTAATTTTCAAGAAACTCTAGGGTTTCTCTACGAACATTGCACCTTGTACTTTCCACTCAGTTTTAATGGGTTTAATACATTCCCAACTCAAAAATTACTTAAATAAGTCAGGTTTTTGAAATATTACTTTTTAAAATTCGGCTTTTTGAGGCTACATACATTTATGAAGTAGTTTTTTTATTAAATAAATCCTAATTGTTCTCTAAATCCGTAATCCATATCTTTTCAATATGTAGTTAAAATATTTGTAGTATCTCATAAGATTTTTCAAAAATTTGTATAAGTTATTGATACCACCTGTATCACATGAATCTTAAAGAAACAGTGAATTAATTATGCTTAAAGGGTTTTTGAAAGAAAAACAGTAAACGGTTTTCATATAAAGTTTTCGAAATATTTTGCAAAACTAAACAAAATTTGCTGAAAACGGATATTTTTAAAACTTGATCGGAAAGTTTAAATAAATTTTGAACTTCACATAGGAAGTTATTGTAATGGGTCCGATTTGTCAAACTGAAAATTTTTACATTTCTCGACGTTTCAAGGTCCCTTGAGTCGAAAAATGCTAAAAGATTTTTAGAAACATGTCTGTGCTTGCGTGTGTACGTACGTTCGCGATGTTTTTTTCGTGGTACATAGCTCAAGAACTAGAAGAGATATCGATTTCAAATAAGTTTTGTTTTACAGATAATAAGGCAGAAAGATGCAGAAAGGGCTCTCAAGAAAATTGCGTGGGTGGTTTTTTACCATAGCAGTTTGAAAAAAGGGTTAACATTTTGGTTAACCTTAAATATCTTACGAACCAAAAACGCTAGGGACTTGACTTTTATATAATAAACTGTAACGTGATATCAAAGAAGTATATTTTTTAAAAAAATCCATTCAAGGGTTTTTTTTATAAATCAAAAAAATCCAAAATTTTAAGACGAAAATATGATTTCATCTCCAAAACAATTCTTTGCAACAAAGAATAATGTTTTTGACATCTGATAAAGTTTTGAGAAAAATCGAATTGACAGTTTTTTTATAAAAAATAAAAATCTAAAAAAACATTACTCAAAGTTGGTAAAAATTGAATATCGATTGAAATATCTTTTCAAAAACTTGAAATTTAGGCTTCAAACTTATAAATATATTTTTTTCATCATTCTGAAAAATATTGAAAAAATCGAATTGATAGTTTTTATAAAAAATAAAAACCTAAAAAAAATTAATACAAGTTGGTAAATATTGATATTTGACTCAAATATTATTTCAAAATTTCGAGATATGCTGCTTTTATCTTTCAAAAAATGTTAATGTCAACATTCTGTAAAATTTTGAAAAAAATCAAATTGACAGTTTTTTTCTAAAAAATTAAAAACCGAAAAAAAATTATCAAAAGTTGGTAAAAATTGATTTTCGACTCAAATATCTTTTTAAAATTTGTAGATATTGGCTTCAATTTATTTTTATCTTATAAGAAATATTGTTTTCAAAAATAAAACTTAAAAAAAAAACAATTCTAAAACTTGGTAAAAATTTACTTTCGACTCAAATAGCTTTTCAAAAATTAAAAATATTGGCTTATTTTATTGCACAGAAAATATTGTTTTCGATATTCAGTAATTTTTATATAAAAATCCAACAGTCCGTTTTTTTCATAAAAAATAAAATCTACAAAAATAGTACGCAAATTTGGTAAAAATAGATACGAGTACATATAGACAAACTTTTAAGCAAGACAAATCGACAGATGGGATGGGAAGTTATCAGTGTGGGTCGCATCCCAGCCTCTTTTTTTTTTGAAAATGGGTACAAAACTTCGAGCGGAGCTTCGTTGTGTGGCACACCGTCCTGAGGAAATTAAATGTTGCCAATATCTTCCTCTTCAACTTTTGTAAACAAAAATTCGTTCAGCAGGCCCGATAACGTTCGCCATTGACTGTAAGGGCCACTCTTGTTCATTTTCGAAGACAAATGGCTAAATTATGCCTGTGGACCAAAGTCCGCACCAAATAGTTAATCGTTTTGGGTAAATCTGCTTTGCGGGTTTTCCGCCAAGACCAAAATGAGCTTCGTGCGAAAAGATAATTTTGGCGAAATCGGCATCTTCTTTAAGTCGGTCGCAGGAAATATTTCCCAGCGTTGTTCAAGAGTCTACACAATCATATTGGTTCAGTTTAAAGATAAAACTTATTATTATCTGTCAAATAAGACATGAGCTAAATGTTACCATTCACGAAATAAGCACTAGTTGAAAAAAACGTAAAATGGAGTAAGATATCAATAGGGTCTTATCTTTATATTTTAGAGCCCATATTTTTTTAACTAAGTTAAGAATTAGCTAAAATTTAGCTAAGAATTAGCTAAATTATGGTATGAGTTGTCCCCCTTATGAACTGATTTTAGCCTTTATTTATTAAGTATATGTTCTGGTTTTTAAATGTCTACAAATGGCTCTTTAAAACTAAATCTTAAAAACATTAGTATTTAAATTAAAAACAAATTAGAATTCGGCCACAGAAGTGTTTCATCATTTAATCATTTTTAAAAATTTCGGATTAAAACACCATTTTTTTTTTTGTTATTTGTTAGAACTCACTTAAACCTACCTATGTACCTACAATACCTAATACCTTTCCTATACCGAAAGACATATAAATAATAATGTTAAAAAAAATACACATCCCCCTTCAAAATTCGTTCTTGAATATACTACCCATATACAAAAATAAATCTATTCATGGATTTACACAACGCGGACAAAATGCCATTATTTGTGACACATTTTAGCCATTTATTTTTTTAATCGTATTTTAAGGCATAAAATATGAGTAAAATGACGTAAAATATGGTGATTTGTCAGTCGTTTAGTAAATCCTGGTTATGCACTTTAGGTTTTGATTGATAGAATTCTCAGGGGATTGATGTTGTGCAGGTTTTCAGTTATATTTTTTTATTTTTATTTCATATCTTGTAAGGCTTGAATAAATGCAAAAAAAAAAGATAACAATAATTGCAGAGCCTTTATTCATATAAAGCTTGAAATAATAGAGGTATTTTTTTTACATGTCAATTGACTTTCTTAGGAAAGTCTATTTTCGTAAAGCCCGTTGATGTAGAACAAAAAAGATATATTAGAAAAATAAAAATGAAAAATTGCGAAATGTATTTTTGTTTTGACAAATAAACCAATTTTCTTCTTAATATTTTGTTTGTTTTCTTTTCATTTTTTCGATTTAAAAACGAAATTGTAAGAATAAGAAAAATAATGCCAAATATGATTTAAATTTCTTTCCGCTTTCTTAGGGTATGTGGGTTTCTGATGGCGATGAAAAGACAAACAATATTAAATTGTGTGATTGATCGCTTCATTGGAAAACATATTTATTTCTTTATATGTATGATTTTTGATATATGTGGATATGTTTGTAATTTAACGTTATATATGTATATTCTAGTACATAAGTATGTGTGCAATATAAATGATTGTAGTTTTTTATTGGAGGTACAATTTTTGACTTCCTTCCTTGAAGTCTGCACAGATATAAAATTACATGTTATTAAGTTTTCAAAACCACAAACACTCTGCATTGCTCGATTGACTCTAAGGCTTTTTAAACACAACAAATTTGGTTAATAAAGGATGAATGAAGTGATTTCAATTATTTGTTTTGTTTAAATTGGGGATACTTATGTACGTACCAGCAGAAACTCCCCCAAAAACAAACTTTCTAAGTGAAATTTTCAAAATTCATTAAATGTCTGAAGATTTCTTATTAAATCTGATTTTTTCTTGTTTTTAATGAGGTTGGCAGATCACAAATACAAATCATCATGGCAGGTAACAGAGTCGCGCAATACGTGCAAATGATAAAACTCTACTATCAAAATGGTTGTTCTCCAGTAGCAACGATGAGTGCGTTGCGTCCTTTTTGTGGGGAACATAGTAGTCCTTTAAAATATAAGATTTGCTTAAAACATTGGAGTCAATTCAAGTCACTTCGTCACTCACAAGAACTTAGACTTTCGCAGACTTCTACATGACGAATTTTGCTCTTTGATTTCGGCCTGCACCCATACAAAATCCAACTGTCCCAGGAGTTCAAACCAAATATATTCATTAATTTGATTTTTGGCAGTTGGAAGTTGACCCCAATATTGTTCAAAAAATCGTCTTCAGCTCATTTTAGGATGAATGGGTACGTACAAACTGAAATCTGAAGTGAAGATAGCTACATATGTATATTTAAACTGAAGTTAAACAAACCTGCTGGAGCTGAAGGCATTGCTGACGAATTATTCAAAGCAGGAGGCGATGACTTGGTAAGGAGCATGCGCCAACTTATCTGCAAAATATGGTCGGAAGAAAGCATGCTCCATGAGTGGAATCTCAGAATAGTTTTCCCAATACATAAGAAAGAAGACCCTCTAAATTGTGCCAACTACAAAGAATTCAGTCTCCTGAACATCGCATATAAGATCCTTTCCACGATATTAAATGAACGTCTGAAACCGTTCGTCAACAACCTGACAGGTCCTTATCAGTCTGGCTTCAGAACAGGAAATTTCACCATATACCAAATATTCACATTACAGCAGATCCTGTAAAAACCCAGGAGCTTCAAATCGATACCCACCATCTCTTTATCATTTTTAAGTCCGCGTATGACAGCATCTATAGGAAAGAGCTTTACAGAGCAATGTCTAGTTTTGGCATCCCTTTCAAACTTATCCCGTTTGTGCAGAATAACGATATAAAAGATCTCACCGATGCATTTGATGTCAAAAAAGGTTTTAGACAAAGCGATGCACTGTCATGCGACTTCTGCAACATCGGCCTGGAAAGAATTGTGCAAAACTTAACCGTCAACACTAGAGGCACAATATTCTAAATGTCCATCCATTTACTTGAATACGCAGATGATATTGACATAATTGGAAGATCAAAGCGAGATATCAATGGAGCGTTTTTGAGCATTGTGACGGAAGCGAAGAAGATGGGTTAAGTGGTCAATGAGGGCAAGACCAAGTATATGCTGTCGTCAAAAAAGGTCATCAAACAAAGACGTCTTGGACAAAACGTCACAATGAACAGCTATAACTTCGAGGTAGTTGAAGACTTTGTCAACTTAGGCACCGCTATAAACACAGACAACGACACCATCGCTGAAATTAAACGAAGAATAACTCTTGTAAATCGCTGCTTCTTTGGACTTAGAAGGCAATTGAGTAGTAAAGTCCTCTTTCGAGCATCTTAAACCACCATGGAGGAGAAGATCCAACGATGAACTGTACGGGCTGTACAGCGACACTGACCTGGTTAACAGAATTCAAGCCCAACAACTTAGATGGCTGGGTCATGTAGAGCGAATGGACATCAACATTCCAGCCCGATATCCCGATAGACGGCGCAGTAGAGGAAGACTGCGACTCAGTTGGCGCACTCAGGTGGGTGAAGACCTCAACCAACTTGGCGTTAGAAACTGGAGACAGCTAGCTTCAGATCAAGCTGGATGGAGACGCATGTTGGTTGAGGGCCAGTTCCGCCGCGACTGTTGCGCCATCTTAAGTAAGTACGTAAGGGTACGTATAAAAGAAAAATTGCGGTATTTGGGACGACACTAACACCAGGTTCACGAGGTGCAAATGCATTCAAATAAAGTAACTGTTTGGGTGGATTTTAGACTGGAGGCGTCATGGGTCCGTACTTCATTGAAAATTATGCTGCCCAGGTCATCACCGCCGAGTCGATGAAAATCGCTATAGATTGATAATCACCAAATTTTTGTGACCTGAATGAAATGACGTGGACGCCATGTTTGTTTTCAAATATAAGAAATTTATTTATTTATTTATTTCTTTATTATCAAGTAAATAAATTACAAATGACAATAATTTTTGTATAAAGCCTAGCTACCAGGGACTATCAGCTAGATACATAAAAATCTTAAGAGTACAAAAAATATAATATGAGCAAATACATAGGTACAGGGTGTTATAATTTGCAAATAATAATAAACTAATGATAACATTATTTAGTGAATAATTAATTATAATAATTTGGATAATAAATGAATAACTTAAATTAGATGTTCAATTTTTAATAATTTTAATATTTTAAAAACAGTTTTTATATTAATTTCGGTTGGATTTTTTAGCAGATCGACAAATGAACAGTTTTTAAGAGTATTAGATGTCTGGTTTAACTTCTGGCATAACAATAGATGATCGAATGTAAGGGTGGAATGTGTATCACAGAGATGGCCATGAAAAAAGTGGGTATTGTTTTGATCCAGAAGGGTAGCTTCTATTTAAAAGATTTCTCAAGAACTAATAAACTGATTTTAATAATTTTTAGACTGCTTATCGAAACAAAATATCGAAAATGTAAAATGTTGCTTTTTGGAATTTAAAAAAAAAAAAATTTTCCTTCGAAATTCGATGTATCAAAAACTGGTAAATATATTGTATGGAAAAATTAATTCAAAACGTATATTAATAAGCTCTTAAAAATATTTTTAAATTAAAATCGAAAAATTTAATATATGAAAAATTAATTTATCAAAAAAAATCGATCTAACGATTTTCGAAAACAAAAATTTAAAAAAATAAGGTTTTGTGATTAATTAAATGGCGTTTAAATTTTTAAAGACAAACTTATTTTATTAGTATTTTTATTTTTAAACATAAGTTCTGTTTCCAAACAATATCTTTCTAACAAACAAGGTACATTTACAAGGTTCTTAGATCATCAAGAATTCTTGTACCTATAGGCGTAGGAACTAAAGTTAAATTAACTCAGTTTCAAAATTCCAAGACTCAAGTTTTGAATGTAATTAATTAGAAACATTGTACAAAGCAAGGATATTTTTGCGGCGTTTAAAGTAACGTGAAGGTATAAAGATAACCGCTTAACATTATTTTAATAAAATAAACATAATTAACAACCTGCAGGTTCATTGCAAACTTTCTTACATTCTTAAACAGTTTGAAGATGTTGTTATTGAAAATGTAGCATTTCTTGGTAAGAATCTCATTTGCGAACAGAAATATGGGGTCATTACCATAAACCATTTCAAGTCCCCTCACAATTTTTAAACATATGTTTAAATGCTTTAGAGTTTAGAACAAGGTAATGAAGTTGACTGTATAGTGTATATACCCTAACTTTTCTAAAGCTTTTGACCAACTTAGCCACGGAACTATTTAATTTAAACTTAGAGCTCTTGGTTATTCATCATTTTTGTTAGCTTTTGTTAGATATCCTATTAAGTTAAATTTATAAATTATCATTCAAAACCATTTGTTGCCTAGCGAAACCATCTTGGCCCTTTTCTGTTCATCCTGTCTATTAACGACGTAACGTCATGTCTGCCCTCAAGTAAAGTTCTAATTTTTGTAGATTTAAAATAAAAATAAGTCCACCCATGATCGTATTGTTTTTCAAGCCGACATTGATAGTTTTACATTTTGAGTGAAAAAAATAACATTGTCATTTAAAATTTCGTATCAGTTGTACATATAACACTGCAAAAACTCTGACGGGTCTTCACATTTAAAGATTTATGTGTTCATTTCTATTCCAACTTAGAATTTACACATCACATTAATTTTATTGTCAATTAGGCAAGTTTTATGTTTGGTTTTACAAAACTCTGGGCAAAGGAGTCCAATGATCCATAAGTTACTCATTTTTTGTAAAAATGTAATGTTCACCCTCATCCTGAATGTGCTTCGAAAATATGGACTTTTATTACGAAATTCATAGAAAACGTATTGTATCAATTCAACATAATTTCACTCGCTTTGCCTTTAAGGGTCTTCAAAGGACGTTGTTCCTTATGATCTGCCTTCCTACGAACAACGTATTCAGCTTCTTTGAATGCAATCTCTCCATCAAAGGCGTGTTAATAATGACTCAATGCTTGATGCTTAATGATTAAGGCGGAGCTCATCAGCTGCGTAAATTTGATTGTATACTTATTGACTTCTATAGAACTAACTATTGGAAGTTTAAAACTTTTAGTCAAATGAGCATTGTGTATGACGTAAACTATTCATCGATAGATTAATATCTAAATAAGGTGCGATTAAAATCATTGCTTACAACTTTTCGTAAAAGCCTTTATTCTATTGTATGTTTTGTAATAGCTCACGTTCACTGTTAATTATGTTTTTAATTTTGTTTGTGCATAATTGTATTATTTTCTTACGAACAACTAACACATGCGCTTTTGATGAGCATCTTATCGTAGTTTTACGTTTGCTATAAGCTTACTACTTTCTGAAAATTCTGAAGTGTAAACAAAAAATATTTCATTAAGTCCGAATCTAAAAATGAAACAAAATTGTTCAACTTTGTGCATGCGTTGTGTTTGGACTCAGGAGTTCAAAAGAACTGCCTTAGATACTATAATAATTCCTAGTTCGTAATAATTGATACCTTTTGCATAAATGCTGGTTTAACTATCAATCGTTAAAAGATTTGGGTCTATCATCCAAAGATTGAGAGAAACGTTTTCATCATTTAGAATTATCGACAAGAAATATATAGCGCCCCACCTTTTTGCAATCCAAGTTATATTTAGTCTTTCCTTTTGCTTAACAATTCGTTTAAGTTTAAAAATAAAAGATACGTATCAGATATACGGGATTTTAGAATTATTCAAGACATTCCTTATGTTGCTTGTGAAAACTGTTGCCGTGCAGGTAGATATAGGCTAGAGATATACTTTGCAAGGTATACCTTAAACCTACCTAAACCAAGTTCATTCAGCTAGAAAAGTATTCATTTGAACTATAGTATACTTTATTTGAAAGTTTATTTTCTTCAGAATTCTTCTCAGGTAATTTAAATTCGTATTGGCATCTCAATGAACTGACTGAATTTCAAATATGGTTAAGTTAAAGTAAATCTATATCTACAAACTTATATCTAAAAGTAGATATGTACATAAGGAAGGAAGAAAATTCAAATAGAAAAAGTTTTTCCGCATTTAGACATTTTGAAGAAAAAAAAGGAAAAGGAACAATTTATCTGAACGCTGAACACATCTCAGGTAATTACGGTCCATATTATTGGCTTGCATTGAATGGTGTTTATTTTTGACATTTTGACATATCTTCAGAAAGAAAATATAGTACCTGTAGATCTTACCGATATATATACATGTATGTATTATAGGAAATAGAAGAACGATAAAAAATATATGTATGTACATTAAAGATTGTTTGATTATTAAAGTTTTAAATGAATAACTTTTCTTTTATTAAAAGTTTTAAAATATGTAGGTATGTGATTAGACCTGATGCAAAAAAAATTACTTAGCTCCATATAAAGGTACTTATGTATGCGTGTTCACAAATTAAATTCAAAGTTGTCAAGGTTGATAGGTTCTTTTTATTTTAATGTTTTATTTTAAAAATACTTTAGTAAAGTATGCATACAATAAGGTAAATCCTTAAATTGTATATTTCTTGTTTTTTTTTTGGATTCCATGCCAATGTTTGGGTTGATTGCTTTAATTTCAATCATTTCGAATACTAAATATTACAGGTTTTTTGAAGTATTGGAGCTATTTATAAATGGTTTGGTGGTCCACATTATACCTATTTATATGAACTGTTCACACTTTATACAACACAAAAAAGACAATTTTGTATGATTTGCAACATAAAATGAGAAAGGCCAAAAAGTAATTTAATAAGTGAAACTGTTCCGGTAGCTAAGAGCTTGTCGACAAAATTTGAATACGTTAAGCCAACCTAGTGCTTTATTTAGGATTTCGTAAATTTCTTGCATTGTTAAAATACTTTTCCGAAAATGTAATCTACGAATTTCTTGTAAAATTGGGCAAATAGCTAAAAGGTGGTAGATATCTTCGATTTCTCTTCTGTTGCACAGATCACATAGCTGCGGCAAATCACTTCGGTGTGGTATAAAGTTTAAGTTTAAAATTTCGACTCTGGCTTTAAAAATAATACTATTTTGAGCAACTGAGTAATTATTTCTGAAGTAGTTCATGTCTGAATTCAATTGATGATTTAAGTTTCTATAAACGTTTCTAGATGCTGAGGAAGTTGCACTAAAAAGATTTTCTACATACAACTTTTGGTCAAACTTAGCAATAACACCTGCGAAATGCGCTTGCCAGTCGTCAACAATGGTTTCCGAAAGATTGAGGGAAGATTCTGTTGCTATTGCGAGTTCGTTCCAGTCTTTAAACGGAAATGCATTCGATTGCAGCAATTTTTTCAAAATTATTTTGTGAAGGCACAGTTCACTTCTTTTCATCACCTGAACAATAAAATCCATATTAGCCTTTAAATTTCTTATATAAATAGGGGTAATGCCTGACTCTACGTAAATGGCGTAATTTGAAGTTGAGTTAGACAAGCGAAACAAGCGTATAAAGAAGTGCCTTTGCAGGCTCTCGAAAGCATCTAGGTTCAAAAAACCGAAGACTTGTGCACCATAGCACAAAATTGAATTTATTTTTGCATTAAAGACTTCATGTATATATACAAGATCAATGTTGGAGTTGGAGAAGAACTTAGGCCGCATCAATTTGCATCTGTAGTGAAACTGGATTGTCGGCAAACATAACCAAATCGCCAGCATATAATAAAACTTTGACAATGCTGTTACCAAAAGATACTCCACCAGGAAGATGATCACAAATATCATCAATGAAGAGAGAAAACAGTAAAGGGCTCAAAATATAACCTTGTAGCACACCGGCTGTTGTTTCGAAACTATTCGAGAAATCATAACCATCCCATACCCTTGCATAAAACAGAACATATTATTTGACACAGCTTTAAAATTCACAACAAACAACAAAAAGTATTAAGAAGAAAAGAAAGCTTTCCAAAAAGATCCCACACTCAAAACAATAGCAATCTGACAACAACAACACAACAGAAAAATTAACAATAGAAAACCAAAAAAGTTTAGTAAACAGTAGCTCGATGATGGAACATGAGTTCTGAAACGCGTCGCTAATTTTATTTTATTTATATTTAAAAAATAAAAAATTGTTTGGAACATAAAAGTTTAAATAAATTGTAAAAATTTTTAAGAAAACTACCTATAACGTTTAATTTAAAAATAAACATACAAATACACATACCCTTGCATTTGATGCGAAAATTAGATTTTCGTACATTAATAAAACTTGCGAGATACACCTATGCAGGACATTTTATAAATTAAAGCCTGTCTGTTGACTTTGTCAAAAGCAGCTTTAAAATCAACAAAGCAAGTGCATAGTTTCTTCTTCCGTTCAATAAACTTTCTAGCGATACTGGAGATAGGAAAAACATGGTCTATTGTGGAACAATCTGCCCGGAAACTGGCTTGAAAAATACTCAAACGATAACTACTTTCAATCCATTTAATAAGTCTTCCATTCAGAATGGCTGAAAGAATTTTTCGAATTGAATTAAATACCGATATGCCTCTATAATTTTCAGGTGTATTTGCATCACCTTTCTTAAAAAATGCAAAAATAACGGATTTCTTAAAACTAGTTGGAGCGATAGCGTCGTTGTACAATCTATTAAAGAAGGTTACAAGGAAATGTTTAAATTCAAAAGTGCTGTTTTTGTAGAATTCCACTGGTATACCGTCCGTATCTGGTGTTTTATTGTTTTTAATTTTTGAGAGCGTAGCTTCCAATTCCACAAGCGAGATCTCAGAATCCAACTTATTTACTACAGAGTTATGTAGCGCGTAATCGAAGGTAGCTTCGTCTTCGTCTTCGTCAGCTGAGAGCAGAGTTTTAAAATGAGCTGCTAGCGTCTCAGCATCTATAGAGTACTTCATACCCTGATTACGCCCACCCAGCTCGTTTACAATTTGCCAGAAGGATTTGGAATTCGTGCAGTGTTCTAGTTTATTGTGTTCTTTTTTTTGATAATCTATCTTTTTGGATAGACATAATTTTTTATAATCTCTATTATATTCTACGTACTTATTTTTAAAAAATTTGGAGTTTCTAAAAAGTTTTAAATAAACAAAGAATTTTTTTCGTAGATTTTTTCATTCATTTCAAATCATTTATAAGGATAAACAAACGTATGAGCACTCTTTTGAGCAAAAGGGGCCGAAAGTTTAATGACTTCACATATTCTACCGCAGGTCTCTTCAATAGAGAGTGCATGCTGAAGAAGCGATTGCAAATTAAGGTTCAAAAGTCTTTTACAGAGAAGTGCATTGTGATCAGACCATTTGAGTTTATAAAAGCTAGTAGGATTCGGAAGTTGAGTTACATCAGGAAAATGAAATTTAACGACTATTGGGAAATGTGCGGAAAAGTTGGCCAGATCAACTTCAAAATCCTCTATAACAATAAACCAGTTTCCAGAAATAGCCGCGAAATCAATAACAGATTGACCTTGTCCACTTACCAACGTAAATTCACCACAAGCATCACTTTTAGAATACCCGTTTAGTACGAAAAGTCCAAATAACTCACTATTGCTTTGTTACGGGCAAATGGAATACAATTGTCAGTGCCTTTGGAAGTGTCCTGACTGAGGCTGCTTCCCAAGCTGAGATAGGAAGATAGATTTCTTAACATTTATCGAAATAATTAAAATTCTAAACTTGCATCACATATATTGCGTAACCAATTAAAACAATTACAACTAAAGGACCTGACTCAAATGATACTCAAAGCTGTCCCAGCAGGCGTGGAATTTAAGGTTTGCAATATTTTTGACGCTGAGTGTCTAAAAGCAAGAACAAAATCGTTCGCCTTCTTAAAGCTGCTGAGGAAATTCAACACATCTTTTTTCAAAATAATGTATGCAGATGCCAATAAAAAATGTAAACAACTCTGTTTTGAAAAAAGAAAAAGGCTGGAGCGTCAAAACATTAACGTGTTAAATACGACAAAGTCATCCGCAGAATTTTGGAAAGCTGCCAAATCTATCAACGGAAGAACCAATTTAGTTGTTGCATCACTGAAAGTGTCTGAACTCCGTCTTTATTTCGCGAAATTACTCAACGCGCCGCAAATAAGCAGTACCCTTGCTAAAATATTAAAATCCTTCCTGGGCGATTTTAATGCCAAGCTAGGAAGGAAAGACATCTTTGGTGGAAAAATCGGGAAGAACAGCCTGCACAACAACGCTTCCGACAACGGATTCAGGCTCATAGATTTTGCTCTGGGGCGAAACGTCATGGTAGCCAGTACACGTTTTCCAACTCCAACACCCACAAAGGAACTTGGACTTCTCCAAATCAATCTACCGTCAACCAGATTGACCATATTGCGATCGACGCCAGACACACTTCCAGCATTATGGATGTACGAACTTTCCGATGAGCTAACATCGACTCGGGCCACTACCTCGTTGTAGCCGAGGTAGCACTTCGGATTTCCAGACCCAAGGCAAAACAGGGAGGTGCTGGGAGAAGGTTCTCTGCCACCAGCACAATGGTTCTAGAACCAGTGGCAACATTGCCAAGATGCAATCAGAGAAGCCGCCTCTGATGTGCTGGGTTTCAAACAGCCACCATTAAGGAACCCCTGGTTTGATAAGGAATGTCGGCAGTCAAATGCAGCCAAATAACAGGCACGCAAAGCGGCACTGAATAAAAGGACCAGAGCTGCTCATGAGCTCTATGAGCAGAAGAGGCGAGAGGAACGCCGACTTCTCAGAAGGAAATGGATAGATCATGAGAAGCGTGCAATCGAAAATGTTGAGAGTTTTAAAAGCAGGAATGAAGTTCGAAAGTTTTATGAACAGGTGAAACGAAATTCACAGGTACATAAACCTAGAACCGAAGGCTGCAAAGACGAAAGTGGAAACATCATAGTGGAACCGCAGTCAATGCTGAGGATGTGGAAGGACCACTTCTGCAGACTGTATAACGGCGACGAAGAACCGGATTTCGCTGTCAGGCAGGATGATCCATTCAACATACTCGACGAAAGCCCGTCCTAACGACTTAGACGAAGTAAAGATTGCCATATCTAAGCTGAAGTCTAATAAAACCGCTGGAGCGGATGGCTGGAATGCCGAGCTCTTTAAAGTAGCTGGAGATTAGTTGGTTAGGAGCATGCACCAACTTATCTGTAAGATATGGTCGGAAGAAAGCATGCCTGATGAATGGAAGTATTGTTTGCCCGATTCTGAAAAAATCAGGCGTAACTTTGAGGTAGTCAAGTACTACGTCTACCAAGGCTCCGCTGTAAACGCGGAAAACAACACCAGCGCTGAGATCAAACGCAGATTAACTCTTGGTAACCGCTGTTTCTTTGGACTAAGAAAGCAATTGAGCGGTAAAGTCCTTTTTCAAGGGACCAAAGTGTTGCTATATAAAACCCTTATCATCCCCGTCCTGCTATACGGTGCAGAATCATGGACTATGACAAAAGCGGATAGAAGCATCTTGGGTCGGTTCGAGAGAAAAGTTCTTCGTGTGATCTACGGTCCGGTATTCATCGAAGGGGATTGGAGGAGAAGATGGAACGACGAGCTTATACGGGCTGTACAGCGACGTAGACTTAGCCAGAAGGGTAAAAGTCCAACGACTAAGATGGCTGGGTCACGTAGAGCGCATGGAAACCAATGCTCCGGCCTGAAAAGTCTTCGAATCCACTCCCACAGGACAGCGCAGTAGACGAAGACCGTGGATCAGGTGGCGCGCACAAGTGGAAGGTGACCTCACCCAACTTGGAGCGCAAAACTGGAGACATTTAGCTAGGGACCGAGCTAGATGGAAAAGTTTGTTGGGTGAGGCCCTAGTTCACACAGGACTGTAGCGCCACCTTACCTAAGTAAGTAAGTTGTTTAGCTTGATATAATTTAACTATTTTATTCCACGACATTCTACATATGAAAGCATTCCAAGATTCCAACAGTTTTCTAAATATGATCTATGTAACAGCTAAAATACAATCTTTTAGATGAGTTTTGTGTGCATTTCAGGGTGCATTCAGAAATATTAGAAATTGGGTTGGGTTTTTACCAAAAATAAATATATTCTTATCTTATTGGCATTTCTATAAAGTCGAAGAACAGTGCAAAATAAAATGTCCGACTGGGTCGCACGAACTTGCTCCTATATGCAAAGAGTCTGATTAAAAAAGTATCTGTGTAAGATTTAAAAATATACCTCTAAAACCTGTTTTTCGATCTGGTTTTCCAGATCTATAATTTTTTTCTCAAATATTCAGTTAAATCTATATAAGAAACTCTTAACCATTGCTGTGAAAATGGTTTAAAAGTTAATATTGTTGTATCAGGTTTTTTTTTTTAATATATTAAGAAATATTAAAATAAAGTTGAAAAATGTAATTTTAAGGATATATACAAAATTAAAGGTAGTATCGAAATTTATCTTATCTCTTTTCAAATCAATGAAAGTATCAAATTTAAGGTTTGTTCAAAACTTTATATAAAGTCAAATAAAGAATCATAACTCATAAAAATTTCCAGAAACTATGATACTAAAATTATATGAATTTAAAACTTAAAATTATTTATTTGACAAATATTTGTATTTTGAAAAATCATCATATATTTTAATGATCAGGGATATGTTGAGTTTTAACTATGCACTAACCCCGTTTTTGGTTGTTTTAAGTATTTTTAAAGAGGCATATTTTAAAAACCTGATGTTGTAGAAACATTTGAAGGTGACATTCGAATTGAGGAAATCCTTATCCTTATGCTACAAAAAGACACATGATTTTCGTCGGCATTCGTAAAAAATTGAATAGTTTTTTATTTTCAATAGAAAATAAGGTATTTAATACTTTAAAAAAAGTTAAAAATGTACAAAAAACATCATTTCTTACTTCCCATAACTTAGCTGAATTAGTGGGAAGTAGCCTTAATGTGCCGATGGTTGAGTAATTTACTCTACGTAGTCCAAATCTACCTCCCTTAAAATAAAAATTATATGAACGAAATGACTACCCTAATGATATTGACATTCAGCTTCATATTTTTTTATGATTTTATAAAAATTAAATTGATTCTGAGGCTTGACATTGGACTCTTTCCTTCGAATTTGCACATTAATTAATAAGTAAAAAAAAATAACTAAACCTATCAACAAGTAGGTTACGTATCTACCTACCTACTCGTATACCGAGTCCTAAATTATTCAAGCATTTATTTTAATGAATTAAGTAAAAAATTATTAGACCATTACATTAAGGTATTATTTTTTTATCTACGAAATATTATAATGTACCTAAGAGTTGTAGAAAGGTTTTTACCTCTCCCCCTCATAAGACATTATTTTTTTTTTTTAATATTTTTCAGAATTATCTACACAAAAGAAAAGGACTGGCGCACAAAATGCACCCATTGGCTTGGCCGTAGTAAGTTTGTTTTTTCCTTAAGAGGATATCTAATGATGGAAATGAGAATGTCCTTAATTTAGAAATTCAGTGAGGAAAATAATGTGTTTACTATTTTTTTTACGTGCAAATATACTGAAAAATAGAAAATCCATCAATGCTGTCTCCTGTTGTTTAAGCGTAACATACCCCCGATGCCACTTTTTATGAGTGGCACTTGCATCCAAGAAACTAATCAACTGTCAGTACTTGGTATGTGTATCACAGATCACCTTTTATGGAACGATCATATATTTGATATTGCCAAAAATGCTGCCAGGTGCTTAGGATTTCTCCGACGGTGCAAGAAATTTGTCACCCCTTCTGATCCGGCTGTAATTTACAAAGCCTTCATCCGTCCAAAGCTTGAATATAATTCGCATATCTGGGCAGGTGCCCCTAAAACAAGTTTAAATCTCTTGGGTAGAATACAAAAAAGGGCTTTAAAAATGATAGGCGAAAGAACTATAATCGAATCATTTACATTGCTAGAACACCGCCGCAATGTTTCATGCCTTTCGTTGTCTTATCGACATTTTTACAAACAATGTTCTGTTGAACTAGCCAGTTGCATTCCACCCGTTAAACGATTCAGCCGTAATACTCGCACTTCCAGGAATGCTCATCAGTTTACCCTTGAGCTCAATTTCGGGCGTACTGTCAAGTATAGAGATTCTTTCTTAAATCGCACATCGAGAATGTGGAATGCTTTAGCTAACTCTGTTTTTCCCTCCCATTTTGATGTTCAGAACTTTAAGACTAATATGCAACGGTATCTCCTTTTAAATCCTTCCCTATTTTCCTAATGCTCGCAATGTTTTTATATATATATATAAAGGGTACTAATAACCCCTTTAGTGCCTGTAAATTATATAAAAAAAAATAGACAACGTGCAGCAAGCAATTAGCGGAGGTCCTAGAATACTAGAATACAAAAAGAGGCTGGGATGCGACCCACACTGATAACTTCCCATCCCATCTGTCGATTTGTCTTGCTTAAAAGTTTGTCTATTTGTACTCGTATCAATTTTTACCAAATTTGCGTACTATTTTTTGTAGATTTTTTTTAATAAAAAAACGGACTGTTAGATTTTTATATACAAATTACTGAATATCGAAAACAATATTTTCTGTGAAATAAAATAAGTTTGAAGCCAATATTTTAGATTTTTGAAAAGCTATTTAAATTGAAAGTAAAAATTTACCAAGTATTAGAATTGTTTTTTTTTAGAGTTTTATTTTTTGTAAAAAAAATGTCATTCGATTTTTATCAAAATTTTATCGAATATTGAAAACAATATTTTTTATAAGATAAAATTAGTTTGAAGAAAATATTTCAAATTTTTGAAAAGATATTTGAGTCAAAAATCAATTTTCACCAACTTTTGGTAATTTTTTTTAGGTTTTTAATTTTTTGCACAAAAACAGTCAATTCGATTTTTTTCAAAATTTTATTGAATGTTGACAACAATATTTGTTGAAAGATAAAAGTTGTTAAAATCCAATATCTACAATTTTTGAAAAGATATTTGAGTTAAAAATCAATTTTTACCAACTTTTATACATTTTTTTTTAGGTTTTTATTTTTTGTAAAAAAACTGTGAATTCGATTTTTTTCAAACTTTAACTGAATGTTGACAACAATATTTTTTAAAAGATTAAAGTAAATCAAAGCCAATATCTCAAAGTTTTGAAAAGATATTTGAGTCGAAAATCAATTTTTACCAACTTTTATTAATTTTTTTTTAGGTTTTTATTTTTTTGTAAAAAAACTGTCTATTCGCTTTTTCTCAAAATTTTTCAAAATGTTGAAAACAATATTACTTATAAGATAAAATAAGTTTGAATCCTAAATTTTAAGTTTTTGAAAAGATATTTGAATTGATATTCAATTTTTACCAACTTTGAGTAATGTTTTTTTTAGACTTTTATTTTTTATAAAAAAAACTGTCCATTAGATTTTCTCTAAATTTTATCAGATATCAAAAACATTATTATTCGTTGCACAAAATTGTTTTGGAGATGAAATCATATTTCAGTCGTAAAATTTTGGAGGTGACAAATTTTTTTTTTTCAGTTTTATTGATTTATAAAAAAAACCGTTATATTGATTTTTTTCAAAAATTATACCTGTTTGGTATCACGTTACAATATATTATATAAAATTTAATCCAAGTCTCTTGCGTTTTTGGTTCGTAAGATATTAAGGGTAAACCAAAATTTTCACCTTTTTTTCAAACTGCTATGGTAAAAAAACTACCCACGCAATTTTCTTGAGAGCCCTTTCTGCATATTTCTGCCTTATTATCTGTATAACAAAATTTATTTGAAATGAATATCTCTTCTGGTTCATGAGCTATGGACGACGAAAAAAACGTCGCGAACATACGGACGTACGGACGTACGGACGTACGAACGTACGTACACATGCACGCACAGACATCTTTCTAAAAATCTTTTATTTCGACTCTAGGGACCTTGAAACGTTGAGAAATGTCAAAATTTTCAATATGACAAATCGGACCCATTGCAATAACTTCCTATGGGAAGTTAATAAAGCAGATAACACCGCCATTCAGAATATGCCATGCGATGTGAATTAATTGTTACCGAGAAAAACCAAAAAAACCGCTGGAGTTGATGGCATCGCTGCCAAACTCTTCAAAGCAGCAGGCGATGACTTGGTAGGGAGCATGCCCCAACTCATCTGCAAAATATGGTCGGAAGAAGATCTTATACGCAATGTTAAGGAGACTGATGCCTCTGTAGTTGGCGCAGTTTAGAGGGTCTCCTTTCTAATGTATCACACTATACTAAGATTCCACTCATTTGATGTCAAAAAAGGTTTTAGACAAGGCGATGCAATGTCATGCGACTAAAAACCTCGTTCTGGAAAGAATTGTGCAAAACTCATCCGTCAACACTAGAGGCACAATATTCCAAAGGTCCATCCAATTACTTGAATACGCAGATGATATTGACATAATTAGAAGATCAAAGCGTGATGTCAGTGGAACGTTTTTGAGCATTGCGACGGAAGCGAAGAAAATGGGTTTAGTGGTCAATGAGGGCAAGACCAAGTATATTCTGTCATCAAAAAAGGACACTGAACGTCGACGTCTTGGACAAAACTTCACCATGGACAGCTATAACTTTGAGGTAGTTAAGTACTTTGTCTACCTAGGCACCGCTATTAATGCAGACAACGACACCAGCGCTGAAATCAAACGAAGAATAACTCTTGCAAATCGCTGCTTCTTTGGACTTAGAAGGCAATTGAGAAGTAAAGTCCTCTCTCGAGCATGTAAAATCACCATCTATAAGACACTCATCATTCCGGTTCTCATTTATGGCGCTGAGGCCTGGACCCTGTCAAAAAAAGATGTGAACGTCTTAGGATGCTTCGAGAGAAAAATTCTTCGGGTGATTTTTGGTCCCGTACGCATAGATGGAGAATCTAGAAGAAGATAATAACGACGAACTGTACGGGCTGTACAGCGACACTGACCTAGTTAGCAGAATTAAAGTCCAACGGCTTAGATGGCTAGGTCATGTAGAGCGAATGGACATCAACGCTCCAGCCCGGATGGTCTTTGAATCCGATTCCGAGGGACGGCGTAGTAGAGGAAGACAGCGACTCAGGTGGCGCACGCATATGGGAGAGGACCTCAACCAACTTGGCGTGCGAAACTGGAGACAGCTAGCTAGGGACCGAGCTGGCTGGAGACGAATTTGGTTGAGGCCCTGGTCCGCCCCGGACTGTAGCGCCACCTTAAGTAAGTTAGAGAAAAACCAACAACGCCTATTTGGATCCGGCTATGCTGTTGGATCAGGACTTAAGCAACCAGTCTTGAACTATGGGCGCATCAACGAGCGCATCGTAACCATTAGCACCAAGGCTAAATTTGGCAACATAAGACATAAGAGAAGCACGACAACACCAAGGATATGTTCTTCGAGCTCTTGAGCAAGCATATGAGCGTTGAGCAGTGCTCTAGATACGAAATTAAGATTTGAATGCCAAGCTAGGAGAGGCAGACATCATTGGTGCAATAATCGTGAAAATGGTCTGTACAACAACAATTCCGATAACAGATAACATTCACAAAGGAACTTGAAATATTTTATCTACCGTCAACAAGATTGACCATATTGCGATGCTATACATGCTTCCAGCATCAAGATCTTTCCGATTAGCAAAAATCGACTGGGACCACTATGGTTTTCCAGACTTTAAAAAAACAGGGAGATTCTGAAAGAAGATACATCGTCGAACGGCTACAATTGCAGGAGATCAAAACCTTCTCCGACCGAGTCACTAGTAACCTGTTTCGAAGTTCTCTGCCGCCAACACAATGTATCGAGAACCAGTTGCAAGATTGCCCAGGTGGAATCAGAGAGGCTTCTTTGACGTACTGTGGTTCAAACAGAAACGAATAAGGCCCCTGGTTTGATGAGGAATATTGTGAGACAAATCTAGCCAAACGATAGGCACGCAAAGTGGCGCTGTACAGAAGGGTGCTCACAAACAGAAGAGGAGAGAGGAACACTTACTTCTGAGAAGCAAAAAGAGAGAACGGTTTAGAAACAGTTCGAAAGTTCTTAAGCAGGTAAAATAAAATTCACAAATCCATACATTATGAACCAGAAAGAACCATTTGAGCAGACTGTGAAAAGATGAGGGCGAACCAAATTCCCCTGTCAGACAGAATTATGCTTTCAGTATAAACAATGAAAGCCAAAAATCACGTCTTCCCAACCTAGACGAAGTAAAGATTCCCATATGTATAAACTGAAGTCAAACAGGGCTCTGGGGAAGATGGCTTAGATGCTTGGCTTTTAAAACCATCAGATGGAGATTATTTGATTAGAAGCAAGCACTTACTTTTTTGTATAATATGGAATCTAATTATTGTTTGCCAGATACTGAAAAAGAGATCCTCTAAGCTACACCAACTATAAAGAAATCAATCTTCTTAACATCGCTTACAAAATCTGCACTGTAATAGTATGTAAATGACTGAAGCCAATAATAATAAGTTCTTATCAGAGTGGTTTTGGACCAGCAAATCCACAGTCGATCAAATATTCCCATTACGGAAGATTATGGAAAAAACCCAAGAACCGAAGAACCGCATAAATATCTATAGGGACGAACTATATAGAGACATTTCTAGGGTGTGTGGAGGATTTGCTATGTTCCATAAAGTATGAGAACAACTTACTTAGCTGAACTTTTTAAAATGTCAAAAAGCTTTAGACAAGGTTACGCGTTGTCATGTGATTTCTCTAACATTGTTCTTGAAAGAACAGTTCAGAGTTTGTTCAACTTAAGTGAAGAAATAAGTAAGTATAGAAATACTGCATTTAATTCTTGTTCCGTTTTATTACGATCACTTTTATTTCAATGTTAAAAACTTTTCACTCTTAGCCAATAATGTTTTTCTTCCTTGTTGCGGTAAATTTTACCACAACAAGTTTCACCTCCCTTTTTGCTTACCACCCTTAACGAATTCTTACTGCGGCCCCAAAATTCTAGAAGAGTCTAGTAGAAACCTGGACCATCAGCCAGTGACCTGCTCTCCTAGCATTTTGGGAAAGCAAATTGAACAGGTATCAATAAAGGGTGCGAAAGGATTGACCCACATATTGGTTGAACAAGATCATTAAGGCACGAAGACGATACCCATGCCCAACAATGTGTGTAGTAAAGTCACACCAACATTGGAGTTGTCAGTGAACTTTCGTTGGGGAAGGTCTCCCTGTGTTGTGCGTCCGTTGCTCATGCGCGTCTTGTTCGAGTCTTGTGCCTAATCGTGATATTTGTCTAATCGTTTCCCCTACATCCTAGTGTTAACAAAAAAAAAAAACAAAAAACAAATAATCAATAACAAAACGAAACAAAAAATAGCAAAAAAAATATTAAAAGTGACGAACAAAAAAAACAACAAAAATAAAATAAACAATAAATCACACCACACCAAATCAATTACAATAAAACAAAAACAACAAACAACCAACAAAAAAAAAAAAAATACATATCATCATATTAAGCCAACTCAACATAGCGATAGCACAGTGAGTACCATCCTTCACTTTCCCCTTCTCTCGTACAGTCGCATGGCTTAGCTTGTGTATCAAATTGCATTGTGTTTAATAACTAATGCAATTGATACACAGACTACGTCATCGTTGATAACAGATTGTTGACAACAAAAATTTTACTGTTTTGAATTAACAGGGCCGGATTCGATTCTTGTCACTACTAAGGCATAACACTAGTAGTGGCGTGTATCGAACAGCATTCTGTGGTTCAACTCAGTAATATTTTTCTTATAGTCTTCGTCTGTTTTGGTTTTTGTGTTTCTTTTATTTGCAATGGCTGGAAATTTCAGGGTAGATTATTGTAATATTCGTGGGCTTAGATCGAATTTTCTTTCTGTGTACTCCCATACTGCTTTAAACAGGCCATCTGTATTGGCACTAAGTGAAACCCAAGTGGGTGAGGATTCCGATCCCACTGAATTCTTTATTCAAGGGTATAACTTGGTGCCATTATTCTTTTCCCACCATGGTCTCGCCATTTACATTAGGAATGATGTTGCTTATCAGTTTTTGCCACAATATGGTCCCTGCACAAATTCTTTTTTCAATTTTATGTGGTTTAAATTTTCCGTGAATAAGCAAATCATTCACTATTGCTTCCTTTATCGAAGCCCAAATCTAGACAGAGTATCAACTTCTCGTGAATTTGATGCTTTGTCTGATTCCATCCAAAGAATTGTTTCGTCCTATCCTCGCACTGAAATCGTTGTTACGGGCGATTTCAATGTACACAATTCTTCATGGCTTCAACATTCGGGCCAGTCAACACCAGAAGGAGTGTGTGCTGAGATCTTCGCTGAGTTAAACCACCTAACTCAGCTGGTCAACGAGCCCACTCGAATATCGGACGTGGTAGGTCGAGCAGAAAACACTCTTACCTCTGACCCTGGTAAGTACACTATTAGTGTCCTATCTCCTCTAGGTTCATCTGACCATTGTGTCATATCAGCAAATTTCTCGTGTAAAAACTCTCCAGTTAAAGAAAGAGCTCCTAAGAGAACCGTTTGGCAATACGAGAAAACCAACTGGGACGGTCTCAATAATTACTTCAGGATCTTTAACTGGTCACTATGCTTCCTCGATAGTGACGTTGACGCCAGCGCTGATATGATCACAAGTTTGATTCTCCTGGGAATGAGAACTTTTATCCCGAATAGGGTTAAAAGCATCAGATCTAAGGAAAACGCTTGGTTCGATGCGAGCTGTAAAGAGGTTATTAGGGTTAAGAAGGTAAGTTTCCGTTGTTTTAAAGCCAATCCAACTGAGGAAAACCGGAATAAGTTCAAGCAAGCCAGGTAGGCCTGCAACGCCCATATTCGACGGACCAAATTTTTACATGACCAAAAATTACGGCAAAAAATACTGCAATGTCCCAAAGGCAGTAAAAATGTTTGGTCATTTGTAGAAAATATGAGGAATTCTTCCTCTTCCTCGGTTCCTACGCTCGTTGTGAATGACACTCCATTTATTAGCTCTTTAGAGAAAGCAAATCTCTTTGCTAGGCAGTTCGCCACCAATTCAACTCTGCCAGTGAGTGTTATGACTCCGCCTGTACTTGAGCGAGTTAAAGATTCTATGGGGCAAATCCTTTTTCGCACTCGTACTGTAGCGAGAGTCCTAAAAGATCTTAACATACACAAATCTGCTGGTCCGGATGGTATCCCCGCTATTGTTCTGAAGAGGTGTTCTTCATCGCTGGCAAAACCACTGCGTAAGCTTTTTCATCTGTCCTAGTCCTCAGGTCGCGTTCCGAGCGGATGGAAAACCGCATTTGTCCAGCCTATTCCCAAAAAAGGCGAATCTTCCTCACCGTCTAATTATAGACCGATTGTACTTACGTCCCTTCTTTCTAAGGTCATGGAAACGCTGATTAATTATCAGCTCAAGAAATATCTTGAAGAACGGAAGCTTCTTAATGACCGACAGTATGGCTTTCGTAGCAATAGGTCCACTGGTGATCTCATGGTTCATCTCACCGAACAGTGGAACAAATCTTTACATAGTTTTGGAGAAAGTAAGATTATTGCACTTGATATTTCAAAAAAATTTGATAGGGTTTGGCATCAGGCTGTCTTATCGAAAATGCGTGCTTTCGGTTTGCATGAATCCCTCCTTCATTGGATTAGTAATTACCTTTCGAATCGTTCAATACAAGTTGTATTGGATGGATTCAAGTCTGAAAACCATAAAATAAATGCTGGTGTGCCCCAGGGCTCTGTTCTATCTCCATCACTCTTTCTCATTTTTATTAATGATCTCCTGGCTGCAACATCTAATCCAATACATTGTTTCGCTGACGATAGTACTCTTAGCTTTTCATATTCGTTTTCAGATTCACACCCCTCTTCTTCGGATGTGGAACTGCAACGACAAAATATGATAAGCTCATTAAATTCCGACCTAAACAGCATTGTACAATGGGGAATAAGAAACCGCGTGGAATTTAATGCTTCGAAAACGCAATGCTGTCTTGTATCGTTAAAGCGAAATATACCCCCCCTGCCATTATCCATAAATGGCACTTGCATCGAGGAAACTGAACATCTGGATATTCTTGGTATGTGTATCACCAACCACCTTTTGTGGAATGATCACATACGCGATGTCGCCAAAAATGCCGCAAGATGTTTGGGTTTTCTAAGGCGATGCAAGAAGTTTTTCTCCCCCTCTGATCTGGCTGTTATTTACAAGTCTTATATACGTCCAAAGCTTGAGTATAACTCCCATATCTGGGCTGGTGCTCCTGCAACTTACTTAAGCCTCTTGGATAGTATTGAACGTAGAGCATTTAGATTGATTGGTGATATTACCATCATTAGATCATTTACGTCACTTGAACATCGTCGAAATGTTTCTTGTCTCACGCTTTTTTACCGTTATTTTAATGGTTTATGCTCTAAAGAAATAGCCAGCTGCATTCCTCCCCTTAAACAGTTCAACCGTAATACTCGCGCTTCTAGGAATGCTCATCAATATACCCTCGAGCCCATCTTCGGTCGTACTGTCAAGTACAGAGATTCGTTCTTTAGCCGTACTATGCGAATGTGGAATGCCTTGCCACACTCTGTCTTTCCCAGCTGTTGCAATATTCAGGAATTCAAAACCAATGTGTACCGACATCTCCTTTCAACCCCTCTCTCCCTTTCCTAGTGCTCACGCACTGTGTCTACATAATAAGGGTAATATATCCCCTTGAGTGTGCGCTTATTATAAAAAAAAAAAAAAAAACATTAACTTAGTATGGCCGAGGGCCCATCATAAAATATTACCGATAAAAAAATCACTCCAAGAATATCTTGACAAGTTTTATTTTAATTATAGGCTTGGCTTAGGACTTCCTAAAATACGACATAAGAAGTTTTTCCTCAACCAAAATCTAACGCGTGCAGGTACTCGGTAATGCGAGGAATTCCACACGATTTTTCCAGAAAGTCTTGACTGGAATGGGTTTGAAAGTGAAGAGCTGAACTCACTCATTGAGCTACTGGGTGATCGCATCACCTCTTTAAAGAGTTAGCGTGCAATGAAAGATATCTGGCCTCTCGGTCGCACACCCCAATCTTATGGATGGAGGAAGTTGCGGGACCGAGACAGATCGATTACCACGCAAAAGGTCCGAGAGGATTCCCTGAGGGCAAGTAGCCGGAAGGGTCAAGCTCGCCATGATGATGGCCACTTTTTGAAATGCGCCCAAAGCCTTTTGAAGAAAAAAAAATTGTGTAAAGGAATTTTTTTTGAAATAATAATTTATACTAATAAATTAATTAATAATTTTCCTACGATAGTTTTCTATTGAGTTAAAGATTTTGTTTTGTTCTGCCGTGGAGAAAAGTGAGGAAGGATTACGATAGCCGTTGGACGAAGTCAAAAAGAAGCTAAGTAAAGTGTTGTTTCTAAGAATATTGCATTTTCTGGTGTTCATTTGTTTCAAATTCGTCATTTTACCTTCGAGTCGAAATATTAATTTCCTGATATTACGGGACGCGTTTACCGCTGAAGACCGTGAAATGTCGATTCGTCGCCGTTGGCAGCAATTGGGTTTGTGTTATTCGACCACATGGAAGATTTAACGCAAAGATCTTGGTGTAAAACCATATAAAATACAGCTCGTGCAAGAACTGAAGCCGAACGATCTGCCACAACGTCAAATTTTCAGTGAATGGGCCCTAGAAAAGTTGGCAGAAAATCCGCTTTTTTATCGACAAATTTTGTTCAGCGATGAGGCTCATTTCTGGTTGAATGGCTACGTAAATAAGCAAAATTGCTGCATTTGGAGTGAAGAGCAACCAGAAGCCGTTCAAGAACTGCCCATGCATCCCGAAAAATGCACTGTTTGGTGTGGTTTGTACGCTGGTGGAATCATTGGACCGTATTTTTTCAAAGATGCTGTTGGACGCAACGTTACGGTGAATGGCGATCGCTATTGTTCAATGCTAACAAACTTTTTGTTGCCAAAAATGGAAGAACTGAACTTGGTTGACATGTGGTTTCAACAAGATGGCGCTACATGTCACACAGCTCGCGATTCTATGGCCATTTTGAGGGAAAACTTCGGAGAACAATTCATCTCAAGGAATGGACCGGTAAGTTGGCCACCAAGATCATGCGATTTGACGACTTTAGACTATTTTTTGTGGAGCTACGTCAAGTTTAAAGTCTACACAAATAAGCCAGCAACTATTCCAGCTTTGGAAGACAACATTTCCGAAGAAATTCGGGCTATTCCGGCCGAAATGCTCGAAAAAGTTACCCAAAATTGGACTTTCCGAATGGACCACCTAAGACGCAGCCGCGGTCAATATTTAAATGAAATTATCTTCAAAAAGTAAATGTCATGGACCAATCTAACGTTTCAAATAAAAAATCGATGAGATTTTGCAAATTTTATGCGTTTTTTTTTTAAAGGTATCAATCTCTTAAAAAATCACCGTTTACAATTTGTATCTTTCTCTTTTATAAAAGATCCTGATTTTTTAATCCCGGCTTCGGCCAAGGTTTTCCAGGCAATAAAACATAATTTAAATTTCCTTTCGGGAAAATAAAAACTTTCTTTTATTTCGTGAGTTTATTTGAAGACAATTTTTTCTTCCGAATCCAATATTGTTTAAAAATAATCGGAACAAAATCCTTAATTTTTGTTTTCGCAATCTAAAGGTCGAGAATTTAAACCAAACCAACCAATTTCAAATTTTCCCAAATTTCCTGTTAAGTTCTCACTTAAATGAGTTAGTTTCTAATTGAAACTATAAAATCGACTTTGTGAACACACAGATACGAGTAAATTAAGAAAAACCTATACACTTTAAAGTAGTTAAGGTTTTTCGAAGCAATAATAAAATAATTGTTTGTTTTTTTTTTTTCTTTTTTCCTTCAACTTCTTAACCCCACTTTCATTTCATTTCTATATAATGTAGTTGTAGTATATGGACATATTTATGTAAGGAAAAATATCTATTTTAATTTGAGAAACATTGCAAAAGCAACTTTATTACTATACATGTATGTATGTATGTCTATAACTTGCCTGAGGCAATTTTGCTTCCCTACAAACTAAAACTTAGCTGGTTCCAATTAGAAAAGTCGTAATTGATGGCTTCTTGTATCTTCTGGCAAAACACCATTCGGTTGCGAAATTTTCTAAAAACACACATGAGTAAATGTTAGTTTTCTGTCCCATGGGGATTTCTGTGAAATGTGCATTTCCAGCATCGTATCTTACCTACAGTGATGTCTTATTTTAAAAAAAATATGTACACTATAAAGATAATATATAGAGCTAGAAAAAATGTAGGTTACCTAAATAAAACTGTAAGAACAAGTGTATATGCTGGTGTTAAAGTGGATAAATTTAACACACATCATGCTCCCAGGAATCCGTCTTAAACAACATATTAAATATGTTACATAACTTAAATTATTTCCATAAAATTTAAATGTCATTTAAGCCCGAAATCCATCTATGTGCTTGATTCTTTCTCATTATCAAGTGAATTTTGGAATTTTATAATTGGCTCAATAAATTAAAAGGAAATTGATAAAAATTCAAGTTTCATTTCCTTCCCTTTGAATGAGGTAACCAAAAGACTGCATGATAAACCAATTGTATGTGCCGCCCTTATGAAAATCCATATTTTTTCAGTCACGAACTTCCTAAGAAGTTTGCAGTAAGCTTAAGCACGGTTTTAGTGACATCATATCGTCATCAACTTTATTACTTTTTTCCTCAATAGTAAATTTTTTATTTGGCGCATTGCAATTTTTAGTTGTGCAAAAAGTTATGCCACAATATGAGAACTTGGTGCTTAAAGTTTATCAAGTATTTTTTTGTCTCTTCTGACTTTTTCACCTTTACTGTACTGTCATCAAATTAATGAACGAATACCTGCATTGCTAAGCCACTAGGAGCATATGGCATCTAGCATGTAGCATATGAATATGGATGTAAATAAATAGCCTTGAATAATTAGAGTGAGTACGTGTGGGTTAAATTATATGCATTCTATCATTGGGAGCTGAACTGATTTTTATTACTGCTGACACAGTGACTTTTTTAAAGCTAACTGTCAGCAAAAATTATAAAAAAAAAAACAAAAAATCATCTAAACTTTCAAGGTAGACCAATATAAAACTTTAGGCGCCTCCTATATTTTTTTTAATGGGATGGAAAGTGTACGAAAACTTATTCTGTGGGGTTACTAAATAAATAAAAGCATACATTTTGAAATATTATGCTTTGGAAAAAAAGCATTTATACCTTACCAGTTCCTTATTTTTCGTGGTTTCTAAAATATGAACCACGAGTTTGTTTTTTTAGAAAAGAAATTTCCTAAATAAACTTATGCTAACTAAACGTGATGCGATGCATAAACGAAATAAAAGGGGGACAAATTTGTTAAAAATTACGTTTAAGTGTACAATGCTGTATTTTCGTCCTTAAAGGACTCAAACAATATGTGTGTAGTGTTGTTTGTAATTAAATTCACCAACGGAATCGAGGAATCTGAAACACAAAATGGTTACTTGAAAAACTTGTAACCTTTTATTGTAATTTTGTTTAAATGTCCGACTGAGTAACATTTACTTTATCTTTAATTGAATGAATATTTGACTTTTTGCTGTTTTTTGTATATAACTAACGAAATTGTGTACATTTATAGGTTAGTAATATTAGAGGATGCTTTTACGAATTAATAAATCTAAACTGCAGCACAAACAGCTTTTGTGATATTGAATTTCGTTACATTATGGGCTTGAGATTAATGTACACAATAGATTCGCTGTAAAGTCAACAATTAAAAACTGAGCAAGTTAAAGTTTGCAAAGTTGTTCATGCTAACAAATGTATAGTTCTTTAAATTTCCCAAACAAATTAGACAAACATTTTTAACTTATTTCAAATATTTTCTTGTTTTTTATATTAGAAATTCATAAGTGTATATTTTATAAAGAAAAGATAATATGTAGGTTCGTTGAAATAAATGGAATTGGATTTTCTTCTCTTTTTCAAATTTCTGAACCCAAGCTTTTTTCGTTTTTCCAAAGTTTTATTAAAAATGTAAAGGGTCTTTTCAAAATACTGTCTTCATTTTCAATTTTATCACCGATTAAAAACATAATCTGCTTCGATTAAATTTGAAAGATATACAGTCGATTTACGGATATCAGCAAATGAAAAACTAACTTGCCAAGCATACAATTTGATTCAAATAAGTTACAGAACGAAAGAAAAGATTCAAACCTCTGGAATAATTGCATAAAGGAAGTTCTATAATGAGTTCTTGTTGCAGCAGCTTTCTTTTTTGATCATGAGACAGACCTGGTTTTTTAATTTTAGCTTGGTGCTTGTTGTTCATCCAGGTAATACGATGGGATTGGCCGGGAAAAAAGAGGATGAAAAACTGCGATATTTACTATGGTAACTGTTACCCACGAAAACCAACAGCGCTTATTTGGATGTGGCTTCGTCATTGGAGCCAGACTTAGGCAAGAAGTCTTGAGCTATAGGTGCATCAACGAGCGCCTCATGACCATACGTATGAAGGCTAAATTCGGCAACATTAGCCTGATATGCGTGCACGCCCCCACAACAGAGAAAGACGACAACAGCAAAGATATGTTCTTCGAGCTCTTCGACAAACATATGAGCAGTGTCCTAGGTACGATATTAAAATAGTCCTGGGCGATTTTAATGCCAAGCTAGGAAGGGAAAACATCTTTGAGGTAGTAATCGGGAAGAACAGCCTGCACGATTACACTTCCGACAACGGATTCAGGCTCATAGATTTTGCTGTGGGGCGAAACGTCATGGTAGCCAGTACGCGTTTTCCACACCTCAACATCCACAAAGGAACTTGGACTTCTCCAGATCAATCTACCGTCAACCAGATAGACCATATTGCGATCGACGACAGACACTCTTATAGCGTCATGGATGTACGAAATTTCCGAGGAGCTAACATCAACTCGGACCACTACCTTGTTGTAGCCACGGTAGCACTTCGGATTTCCAGACCCAAGGCAAACCAGGGAAGTGCTGGGAGAAGGTACAACCTCCAGAGATCGCCAAATCCTTTTCCGACCGAGTTACAAGTAACCTCTCTCGAAGTTCTCTGCCGCCAACACAATGTATCCAAAACCAATGGCAACATTGCCAAGATGCAATCAGACAAACCGCCTCTGATTTGCTGGGTTTCAAGCAGCCAACAACAAGGAACCCCTGGTTTGATAAGGAATGTCGGCAGGCAAATGCATCCAACAAACAGGTACGCAAAGCGGACGAGAGCTGCTCACGAGCTACATTATCAGAAAAGGCGAGAGGAACACCGACTTCTCAGAAGGAAAAAGAGGAGCATGACAAGCGTGCAGTCGAAGATGTTGAGAAGTTTAAAAGAAGGAATGAAGTTCGAAAGTTTTATGAACAGGTGAATCGAAATTCTAAGGTACATAAACCTAGAACCGAAGGCTGCAAAGACGAAAGTGGAAACATCATAGTGGAACCGCAGTCAATGCTGAGGATATGGAAGGACCACTTCTGCAGACTGTATAACGGTGACGACGAACTGAATTCCGCTGTCAGGCAGGATGATTCATTCAACATAGACGACGAAAGCCAACAATCCCGTCCTCCCGACTTAGACGAAGTAAAGATTGCCATAAATCTAAGCTGAAGTCTAATAAAGCTCCTGGAGCGGATGGCTTGAATGCTGAGCTCTTTAAAGCAGCTGGAGATAAGTTGGTTAGGAGCATGCACCAATTTATCTGTAAGATATGGTCGGAAGAAAGCATGCCCGATAAATGGAACCTCAGTATTGTTTGCCCGATCCTGAAAAAACGAGACCCTCTAAACTGAACCAACTATAGAGAAATCAGTCTACTTAATATCGCCTATAAAATCTTCTCTGCCGTAATATGTGAACGTCTAAAGCCCATCGTCAACAACCTGATAGGTCCTTATCAGTGTGGTTTTAGACCAGGAAAGTCCACAGTTGATCAAATATTCACATTACGGCAGATCCTGGAAAAAACCAAGAACACCAAAGCGACATCCACCATCTTTCCATCGATTTTAAGGCCGCATATGGCAGCATCTTCAGGAACGAGATGTATAGAACCATGTCTAGTTTTTTCATACCTGCCAAACTCTTCCGTTTGTGCAGGATGACCATGAAGAATCCACGCTGCTCCATAAAGGCTTCAAACAACTTAAGAGAACCTTTCGATGTCATAAAAGGTTTTAGACAAGGTGATGAGCTGTCATGTGATTTTTTTAACATCGTGCTTGAAAGAATAGTGCAGAGCTCACACATCAACACTAGAGACACTATCTCTCACAAGTCTGTCCAATTACTAGCATATGCTGATGACATTAACATAATCGGAAGAACTTAGCGTGATGTCAATGGGGCTTTCGTGAGTATTGATGCAGAGGCGGCAAAAATGGGTTTAACGGTTAATGAGGCCAAAACAAAGTACAATTTAATCAGTCTGATAATGATGAAAATACTGATGACAGTGATGAGAGTGATGACTCTGAATATACCATAAGTTCAATCAAAAAGAAAGTCGATGCATTAAACGATGGGCACAAATGGTCAGAAGCAGTACTTTTTCTTAAATTAGATACAGGCACTGAATGTAATGTATTGCCAAAAAGAGCAGCAATCAAATAAAACGCCACAATCAAAAAGTCAGCCACGAAACGTTTGATAGCGTCACTCAAAAAGTTACAGACCCAACACCAGCAGTAAGCCCTATGATTATTGTTCAGAAAAGTGATTAAATTAGAATTTGCATGGATCCCACTGAATTGAATAAAAATATCAAGCGTAGACAGTATCCACTAAAGACAGTAGAAGAAATTACAGCAAGAATAGGTAAAGCAAAATGGTGTACGAAGATGGATTGTCAAAAAGGTTTTTGGCAACTTAAGGTCAGTGAAAAAAAGTCAATGTATCTAACATTTTCAACACTTAGATATCTGCGATTACCATTCGGAGTAAGTTCAGGTCCAGAAATATTTTCAGAAATTATGAATCGAACATTAAGTGGTATTGAAAACTGTGAAATTGCAATAGACGATATTTTCATTTACTCTGAAAGTAAAGAAAAGTTACGAGACATTACAAAAAGAGTAAAAGATACTTTAAAGAAAGCTGGATTCAACCTGAATGAAAATAAGTGCAAATAGGAAAAAAAACCGTATGAAATCTTTGGGTCATTTACATCAAATGAAATTATCAGTTGACGCGTCTTCTAAAGCAATGGGTGCATGTTTACTTCAAGACGGTCAACCTGTAGCATATGCAAAAAGAGCTATTTTTAATACACAACAAAACTATCCACAAATTGAAAAAAAAGCAATGGCGATTAAGTTTGCATGTAAGAAGTTTCATGAATACATTTATGATAAACAATTGTTAGTAGAAACTGACTATAAGCCCATTGAAACAATATTCAAAAAACCAATGGAAAAAGCACCAGTTCGATTACAGAAGATTTTATGGGATGTGTTGTAATATTCACCAAATGTTAAGTACGTAAAAGGAACAGATATACCGATTGAGCAGAGACTGTGAAACCAATGAAGTTGAAATTGATGAACAATATCAAGTAAATATAGTAATAACTCTAACAGATGACGGCAAGAAACGTTTTTCAGTAGCCATTTGTAAGGACAAGGAACTTTGTTAATTAAAAGAAATAATTGAAAAAGGATGGCCAAATGATCAAAAACTTTTACCAAAGTCTATGCGCAGATATGCTACTTTTAAAGTAGAATTGTCAATAGATGGTGGATTATTATTCAAAGCGCAAAAAGTTATTGTTCCCGAATCAGAAATTCATTCAACTATCAAGCAATTACATGCTGGTCAAGCAGGAATTGTAAAGACTTTAACAAGAGCACGTCAATCTCTATACTGGTATGGTCAAACGACAGATATCAACAATTATTTTCAAAGATGCTCAGTTTGCCAACAAACACAAAAAAGCAATATTCAAGATCCAATCATTTTAAAGACAATTCCAGAATATCCATTCCAAATAGCTTCATCAGATATATTTTAAGTATCTGGAAAGGACATTTTTTTTTTTGATTGCTGATCATTACTCGGGATTTTCTGATTTTTGCAAGCTCAAAACATCAACATCATCTGAAATTGTTTCATGTTTAAAGAAATGGTTTTCAGTGCATGGAATACCAGACATTTTTGAAACAGATATTGGTCCGCAATACAACTCAAAAATATTTTCTGAATTTTCAAGAGCCTGGAATTTTAAACATATTACTTCTTCGCCAAATTTTCCACAATCAAAAATTTAATCAAACAATGACAACTGGATAATAGTGATTCCATGCAGTGAAGTCACCATTTAGCGGTTCAACACGCACTATTATTCCGATCGACATCAATAGTCTAAAACCCAAAATTGTACCAAATATCCCATATTAACTAAAAAAAGCACGCTTGAAACAAAAAAAAAATGCAGGCCTACATAGTAAACCAAGAGAACCTTTTAAAATTGGTGATAGCGTGAGTATTCAAACTGGAAATACAAAGTATCCTTGATCCGTTATGGTCAAAACAACTAACTAACTAATTTTAAACATATTACTTCTTCGCCAAATTTTCCACAATCAAAAATTTAATCAAACAATGACAACTGGATAATAGTGATTCCATGCAGTGAAGTCACCATTTAGCGGTTCAACACGCACTATTATTCCGATCGACATCAATAGTCTAAAACCCAAAATTGTACCAAATATCCCATATTAACTAAAAAAAGCACGCTTGAAACAAAAAAAAAATGCAGGCCTACATAGTAAACCAAGAGAACCTTTTAAAATTGGTGATAGCGTGAGTATTCAAACTGGAAATACAAAGTATCCTTGATCCGTTATGGTCAAAACAACTAACGGTACTAAACTAAGAAGAAAAAAGAGGCTGGGATGCGACCCACACTGATAACTTCCCATCCCGTCTGTTGATTTGTCTTGCTTAAAAGTTTGTCTATATGTACTCGTATCAATTTTTACCAAATTTGCGTACTATTTTTTATGAAAAAACGGACTGTTGGATTTTTATATAAAAATTACTGAATATCAAAAACAATGTTTTCTGTGCAATAAAATAAGTTTGAAGCCAATATTTTTAATTTTTGAAAAGCTATTTGAGTTGAAAATCAATTTTTACCAACTTTTATAAATTTTTGTTTAGGTTTTTATTTTTTGTAAAAAAACTGTCAATTCAATTTTTTTCAAACTTTGTCCAAATGTTGAAAACAATATTTCTTATAAGCAAAAATTAATAAATAGCTATTATCTCAAATTTTTGAAAGATATTTGAGTCGAAAATCATTATTTACCTACATTTGTTATTTTTTTCGGTTTTTATTTTTTTTTTAAAAACAGTGTCCATTCGATTTTCTTCAAAATGTTACTGAATGTTGACAACAATATTTTTTGAAAGATAAAAGTAAATTAAAGCTAATATTTCAAAGTTTTAAAAAGATATTTGAGTAGAAAATCAATTTTTACCAACTTTTATTAATTTTTTTTTAGGGTTTCATTTTTGTAAAAAATCTGTCGATTAGATTTTTCTCAAAATTTTTCAGAATGTTAAAAACAATATTTCTTATAAAATAAAATAAGATTGAAACCCAAATTTTAAGGTTTTGAAAAGATATTTGAGTCGAAAATCAATTTTTACCAACTTTTATACATTTTTTTTTCGGTTTTTTTTTTTTGTAAAAAAACTGTCAATTAGATTTTTCTCAAAATTTTATCAGATGTCAAAAACATTATTCTTCGTTGCACAAAATTATTTTAGAGATGAAATCATATTTCAGTCGTAAAATTTTGGAGATGACAAATTTTTTTTTTCAGTTTTATTGATTTATAAAAAAAACCGTTATATTGATTTTTTTTCAAAAAATATACTTGTTGGTATCACGTTACAATGTATTATATAAAATTTCATTCAAGTCTCTAGCTTTTTTGGTTCGAAAGATATTTAAGGTTAACCAAAATATTCACCTTTATTTTCAAACTGCTATGGTAAAAAAAACCACCCACGCAATTTTCTTGAGAGCCCTTTCTGCATCTTTCTGCATTATTATCTGTATAACAAAATTTATTTGAAGTCGATATCTCTTCTGGTTCTTGAGCTATGGACGACGAAAAAAACGTCGCGAACGTACGGACGTACGGACGTACAAACGTACGTACACACGCACGCACAGACATCTTTCTAAAAATCTTTTATTTCGAATCTAGGGACCTTGAAAACGTCGAGAAATGTCAAAATTTTCAATTTGATAAATCGGACCCATTACAATAAACTACCTATAGGAAGTTAATAACCATCACTTAAGGAAAACAAAAGGTTTTAACTTTAATCCGGATACAAATGATGAAGACTCTGATTTTCCAGAATTTGAAAAAGAAACAGAAATAGTTCAAAACAATCAGAATCCCAAAACATAGAGGAACATAATACTTCTGTTGAAGCAGAAATTATTACTACTAATCATCGTTAACCTTTATTTTTAAATGTTGTAAATAATTCTTAAATATCTTCGATTTGAATTTAAATTCTGTAACTGTCAAAATTTACTTTTTAAATTCAAATGTGGCACTTAAATTATACCAATCGAAATCTTTTTTTATATTTATAAATTCGCCTTGAAAGTTTAACTGAAATTGTAACGTAATCTCTCTTCGAAATTGCATAAATGTTTGTATAAATACCTCTTAATGAAATAAAATCTCTTGGACTCTTATTGTACAACCCTTAGGGGAAATCGCTGTCTTTTTTCTGTAACAATTCTCGTCGTTGTATTTCACTCGCTTTGATGGCCTTTATTCGAAAGCCATTCAAAGTCCTTGTTGTATTAAGACAAACTCAGTATACGGTCAATTTAAGAAAGTTGTTTTTTCGCTACCGTTGATAATTCGATCAACGCATCAACCAGATCTATATCTATCCTTTCGATAAAGGGTTTAATAGAGATCTCCGGGTTGACGGTCAAGTCTTTTGATCGTTTCAACTTCTTTATCATCAACATCTGAAAGGTCTACAAATTCAAATGATCAAGATGACTCTTTTCAAAGAACAAAAAGAGGTCGCATAAGCAGACCACCAGAACGATTTGATCCAGCTAAATATCAATGTAATTCTATATTACTTTAAATTCATTTTTATGAATTCATTCTTTAACCTATCTTAAAGCTAGACAAAAATTCATAAGACTAGCCTAATTATCCATAACTTACAACTAACTTAATGGTCCCATACAGACACTCTAAGTTAAACTATAACACTTAAAACTAATGCTTTTCGGCCCTAATATCTATTTTACTTCATTTAAATTTTATTTATTTTTGCATTTATTAGAAAATTTGAAAAAAAAACTAATATCAATATCCTTTTTTATTTTTACTTACAAACTACTTTAAAATAAGGTCCTTAATAAAACTTAAAACTAACTTAAACTACCTATTCTACCTATAAACTATCTTAAACTAGAACAACCACATTTTTTTGTTTTTGTTTTTTTTTTTCGTGCCACCATGCCTATGCTACTTAAAACTAAACCCTAATACTACAAGTAATGTAAGCCGGCCAAGGCTTAAAACCCCATCCCGACTACCCACTATCAAGCGCCGATTGAAGCCACCAAAACTGGTTCTCCTGCTTTACCCTATCAGTTCGGTCCCGTCCGGGACACAGCCCTACTGAACCGAAGGAGCTCTGCTCCGCCTTGTGCCATAACGTCCCGATTGTACAGGAGACGCCTATCA